>NW_006774793.1:1794928-1802878 GCF_000442215.2 Lipotes vexillifer
CTGAGTGAAAAGAGTGATTGTGGAGGTTGTAAACATAAGGATGGAAAAAGATATACTAGGTGATTACTAACCAAGAGAAAGCCGGAGTAGCAATATTAAATCAGACCATATAAAATTTAAGACAATAAAGAATTAATGAGAATAAAAAGGGATAGCACATAATTCATAATTATATAGGGAAGAGTCCACCAAGAGGGCTTTATTTATTTGCAAGAAAAGTTAAAATACAAATAACAAACTAGAGGAAAGTATTTGCAACTCATATTATAGACTAAGGCCTAATTTTCCTAATGCATAAAGAACCTCTACAAATCAATAAGAAAAAGACAAGAACTCTTAGAAAAAATGGTTAAGGAAAATGAATGGACATTCACAGAAAATGTTCAATTTCACTAGTATAGAAAGAAATACAGTTTTAAACAAATTTTATTATTATTATTATTTTGGCCACACCACACGGCTTGCAGGATCTTAGTTCCCTGACCAGGGATTGAACCCACGCCCTCGGCAGTGAAAGCGCAGAGTCCTAGCCTCTAGACTGCCAGGGAATTCCCAGAAATGCAGTTTTAAACTGAAATACCATTTAAAAATTATCAGGTTGGTAAGGATCCAATAAATTGATTAAACGCTGGGTTAGCCTGTGTTTAGGGTGTGATGAAACAGGTTGTCTCACACATTGCAAGCAGCAGTGCAAACTGGTATAACGTCTACGGAGGACAATTTGGCAATATCTAATAAAATAACAAAAGTGTATACCTTTTGACCTGCCAGTTTTATTTCTCCTAATTTCTCCTATAGATACAGCAAAATTATATATGAAAAATGCTATTAATTGCAGTAGTTATAAAAGCAAAATATTGAGTCCGTTATAGCAAACATCCATAAAATACAAATACTATTTGTAACTATTAAAAAGAATGAGGAATCTCATTTTGTAGTGATTCATCATGATCTCCAAAATATATTAGTAAGTGAAGTATATAATGGGTGGGACAGTGTGCACAGTATGTTGCTCTTTTGTGAAAAGGAGTTAAAACTATATAAGTGTGATTGATAAATGTATGTAGTTCCTCATATAAGCACATTAGTTGCCACTGGTGAGGGGAACTGAGAGGCGGGAGGAATGGAGTGGGAGGGAGACTGAAAACCAACTAACCAACAAACCAAACAACTACAACACCAAACCAAACCACGACCAGCATCCTCCCATCTCCATAGAAAGATGAAATTGTAGGGATGATCGGCGAAACTAAGCGCTGTTTCTTTAAAGATGACTAATGACAAACCTCTGGGAAAACCAGAGGAAGGAAAGGAGAAAAGGTACAAATAGTATTTGGTGAGATGTATCCATCGCTGGTGCCCACCTGTTGTGTGTCAAGGTTGTGGATGAATTCCACGTCACCTAGAATGGGTTAAGGAGTAGACTTCATTGGGAAAGGGATCACTTACAGGGCCGAGTTGTCGAGAGAAGGCAGGAGTCCCCTGACCCTCTCGTCATCCCGTAGAGGCTTGCTGGGTATTGCTGTGCCTACGCAGTGGTCTGCATTCCAGTGAGGGTCCTCTTCCCCTTGTTAGCACCACCTTAAGTGCAAATGTAGGAGCAATCTTATCAGTGGCAGAACAAACAGATTGTTTGGTATCAAGAGAACTTGAAAAAAAAATTAGAGAAAAAGAATCACTAGTCAAATTCAGTCTCCCTGCTTCCTCTCAATAAAAGCACTATGACAAGATGGTTTTATAGACGTATTTAGCCAACTAGAAGTGGATCGTTCTTTTTTTATATACAAACTGTTTTGCAGGGGAGAGAGAACACACGTCAGAGAACTATGATACTAGTTTGCATCCACCAAAGTTTGACATATTCTGCTTTCATTTTCATTCTATTAAAATATTTTCTAATTTCTCTGATGATTTCATTTTTGATGTATGACTACTTAGCAGTACATATTTTAATGTCCAGACATTTAAGAATTTTCCAGATATCCTTGTTATTTACTTTTAGTTTAATCTTCTTGAGGCCAGAGAACATACTTGTATGATTTCAATCCTGTTAATTTTCTTGGGATTTGTTTTATGGTCCAGAATATGATCTATCAGGATGAGTGTTCCATGTGTGCCTGGGGAAAAAAACATATATTCTACTCTTGTGTAGGGTGTTCTATACATGTTAGTTAGGTCAAGCTGGTTGATAACGTTGTTCATGTCTTCCACATCTTCTCTGATTTTCCATTTACTTGCTCTATCTGTTACTGAGAGAGGAGTGTTGAAGTCTTGAACTATAAATGCAGATTTTCCTATTTCTCCTAATTCTATCAGTTTTTGCTTTATTTATTTTGAAGCTCTGTTATTAGATGCATACACATTTAGGATAGTTACATCTTCTTGATAATTTGATCCCTTTTAAATTATGTAATTTTTATTATTAGATATTATGTAATATTTATTCAATGATGGTTCTTTTTTTTTTCCAGAAAAGTTCAAGGGAGGAAGAGAGGAGCAAAGGAACAACTACACATACAAAGAAGTGACTATAATGGTGGAATGTGGATTCTAAGCCAGATAAGGTATGAGGTGGGGACATGAAGGGGTAGGAGGATGTGAAAAATTGGCAGGTCAATGGATAGCGGGTTCCATTAGGGTTGCAGAATTATTGAAGTCGGGCTGTTGGAGAGTGTGTTGAAGGATAAATACTGAAAGAGTGGGGTGCTTGTCATCAAGATAATGAAGGCAATGCTAATGGCAAGGTCTGTGGCATGACTGTGGAGTGTGTGGCTTGGGGGAGGGGATCAGGAACTAAGAAGATCATCCTTGTGAACATTGAAGTCCCTAATAATTAAGACAGTGCTCATGCTGGAAAGAGAGACAATGAACAAGGTGCTAAAATTTTAGGATGAACAAGGAATAAAGAGTGATAACCTGGACATCAGATGATTACAAAATGTAGGGGGAAAGAGAGTAGTCTGTCAAAAAGGATTAGCATTCAGAATATTCAAATAACCCTTAAAATCAATAAAAACCAGACATACAATCCAATAAATAGTGGACAGAGAACGAACAGGCAATTTACAGAAGAACCCTGCATGGCCATCAAACATGTAAAGAGGACCAACTGCATTGGTAATTAGGAAAACAAGATGCTATTTCACATCTATCAGAATGACAAACATGGAAATGTCTGAGAGCACAGGCATTAAGAACGATGTGGAGGAACAGGAGCTCTCATACGAGTGCACATTGGTACAATGGCTTCGGAGAACAAATTTAGTAGTATATACTAAAGATCAAGATGGATGTGCCCTTTGACCCGACTCCCCTCAGAAGAGCTCACACATGTGTGGTGCAAGGAGATGGCAGCATTATATGAAATAGATAAAAATCAAAACAACCCAAATGTCTATCAACAGGAAAACAGGTAAGTAAATAGTGTCTATTCAAACAATGAGAATGCTCATTCTATGAAGTGAAAGTGAATGGACTAGAGACATGTTCTGTGATTCAATTCCCAAAACACAAAGCTGATGAAAATCAGTAAATTGCAGCATGATAGGTACAGTGGGGTAACACCACTTTTGGTAAAGCTTAAAAATAAGCAAAACAAGATATATTATTTATGAACATATATACAGAGTAAAAATGTAAAAAAATGGGCCTGAAAGATGCACACAACTTTAGGACAGCAGCCACCTCTGGGGAGGGTGGAGAGAGGGGAACGGGATCTTGGAGAAGCACAAAACGGCTTTCTATTCAATTTGGAATGTTTTAGTTTTGAAAAAAAGGTGAAGCAAATAGGGCGAAATGTTAATATTTGTGAAACGTGGGTGTTGGCTATATATTATGCTATTCTTTTCCATTCATTTGAAATATTTCACAATAGAAAATTTTCATGGCATATGTAGGATGACAGCACTATCTGAGATCGGATAAACACATTTTTAAAGCTCATGTAAGCCCACTGTTCAGTGTCAGTCTGTCAAATTACAAGCATTTCTGGAGCACCTAAAAATTGCATAACAGTGCTCTCCGTGTCAGGACACCTGCAGAGAATGAGCAGAATTTCCAAACAGATGTCAGAGATCTGAACATGCAACTCATAGAAACATATAATTCATCGTGACAAATGTGCATCAAGAGGAGGTGGTGCTGGTGGCTTGGTCTAGAATGGGTTGAATTTGACAAAAACCTACTGAAATATTTCTCCATGGCCATAGCTCTCCAGTTCTTCAATATGTGACTGCTTTCCTCCAGGCTATCTCTGGGCTATTAAGGGACATTTGGATACATGTCTCTCCTTTTTCTGTGCCATATATATATATATATATATATACACACATATGTAATATATAAGTATTTAACAAATAGATACTGATGGCCTCCTATGTGTCAGGCAATGTGCGTGCATGAGTGCAAACATATGCACGGCCCCCGCTGTATGGTCCACTCCCTTTCCTAGGTCCTCTTCCTCTTACTGCAGTCATCACCCCATGCCCCTCTGCCTGCACTCTCCTGGGAATGTGAACCCCTGGAGAAAGGTCTTCCTCCAGGACCTTTTGTTACAGAAGCCTAGCTGGGACAATTTTGGAGGTAGGATGTTGCCTTATAAGGGGTCACTCAGGGATATTACATGTGACTCTAAGGATATCACATTTTGCTTAAATGTTTTCATGACTCAACAAAGGCCTTGCGAGTGTGGTGGGCAGGGACCAAGTGAGCTTAAGGGCAGAGTCCTAAGAGACAAGAGGAAATAGGATGATGCTCTTATACAGCAGAATACTCAGGATGATCAGCAGAGCTCCGTGCCTGCTGCAGCCCAGGCTTCTGTTCAAGGAACAGACAAAAGCATCTGAGTCCATCAGTCCCAGGTAGGAATGTTTATTTCCTTCAGGGGATTCCCCGGGGACAGAGGGCTGTAGACACTGGAGAGGCCAGAGTCCTCTAGGTGACACATAACTCTTCTCGGCAAAATTCCTGCTGGGCAAGGCTTAAGGTTGGCTTTGCGGGGCAGGGAGGCAGTGGTCAGTGACCTGCACTGGTCACCACCCGGAGGGCCAGAGTATAGAGAGGGAGAGTCTTAAGGCCGGGAGTCAAGTTCTTATCAGAGAAGTGTTTACCTCCTTATTTCTTTTGTACCCAGAGATATCAGGTCAAATCTCCATTCCTTGCTGTGGTCAAAAGCATCAGCCACTGCCAGAGGCACCACCAGCCTAAATGGCCCCACCCTTAGAGACTCAGAAGGGCTCCTGCAGAGCTAGGCAAGGAGGGATGAGGGGGTTCCATCTGATCCCTCCTGTGAATCCTGCTGCCTTGGAAGTGTGTCTAGTGGTTTCCACAGTGCAAGTGGAACATATTCTTTCAGAAAATTTAAGAACAACTCAGTTCTCATACGTTACCTAAAATCTCTAAATGCATAGCTAATTTAAAGTTGTGAAATTTTAGTAACAGATTTACCTATTCACAATTTTAATAATCATTGCCAAATTCTACATTCAAAGTTTAAGAAACAGTCTCTTGAAATCCGCTAAGGTACGTATAAAAATTAGCTTTTTATTTTGGATTTATTTTAGATTTACTAAAAAGTAGCAAAGATAGAGCTCCTATATACTCTTCACCCAGTCTCTCCTAATGTTAACATCTTATAGAAAACAATGGCACATTTATCAAAACTAAGAAATTAACACGGGTACAATATCACAACTGAACTATCTACTTTATTCGTATCTCACCAAGTTTGTTTTTCTTTTTTTTGGTTGCACGGCTTGTGGGATCTCAGTTCCCTGAACCTGGGCCCCAGCAGTGAAAGCAAAGAGTCCTAATCATGGGACCACCCAGGGAATTCCCAGCATCTCTCCAAGTTTTCCACTAATGTCCTTTCACTGTTCTAGGTTCCAATCCAGGTTACCACACTGTACTTAACCCTGGTATGTCCTGAATCTCCTCCTGTCCGTGACATTTTCTCAGTCTTGTTTTCAGTGACCTTAACAGTTTTAAAGACTGTTGGTGAAGACCATGTCGAATGTACCTAAATTTGGGCTTGTCTGATATTTTCTCATGATTAGACTGGGATGATAGGTTTGGGGAAGATAACACAGAGGTGAAGTATACTTCCTATCTCATCCTATCAGGGAGTACAAGACAGCGGCATGGCATTTATGGTGGTGTTGACCTTGGTTACTTGGATAGGGAAGTGTCTGCCAGGTTTCTCCACTCTAAAGTTACTATTGTTCCCTTTCTACACTCAATTCTCTGGGAGCAAGACTCCAAGTCCAGCCCACCCTCCACGTGGGGGAGGAGCTATCAAATCTCCACCTCTGGGAAGAGAAAGCATCTACATATATTACTGTTGACCCTTGAACAGCACGGGTTTGAACCGCACAGCTCTACTTATACACAGATTTTTTCAATAAGTACATATATGTGCTGTAAATGTATTTTCTCTTCCTTATGACTTTCTTTAAAACATTTTCTTTTCTCTACTTTATTGTAAGAATACAGTGCATAACATATAACATACAAAATATGTTAATTGACTGTTTATGTTATCAGTAAGGCTTCTGGTCAACGGTAGGCTATTAGTAGTTAAGTTCTGGGGAGTCAAAAGTTATACATGGATTTTCGACTGCACAGGGGATCGGCACCCCTGTCGCTTAGTTATTTATTCAGTCATTTTTTGGTATCAGTATGGATACATGTATATTAATTTTCTACTCTAGATTAAAATTCAGTGCTACCTTATTTATTTTCTTACTCACTTGTTCCAGTTTGGGGTCCTCTGTCCACTTGACATCCCTCCATCTCTATTCTTCCCTTTTTTCTTTTTCCCTTCCTCCCTCCCTCCCTCCCTTCCTTCCCTCCTTTCTTTCTTTCTTGTTTTTGTTTTTTAGCAATTGTTTACTTTCTGGCAGTACAATATGCTCCAGGCTCATATTGTATTTCCCCTGCTCCAGCCCTAGAATCAGCCATTTCTCCAAGGAATAACTAGGCATTTAAAAATAGTAGATTTTTAAATATAGAAGCAATGTATACTGCTTGTGGGAAATTTGAGAAGTACATATTTAATCTGTCACTTTTATTCTGTGCTTATTTACTTTCAAGCATTTTTATATGTAGACATTTATGTTAATATAATTTCAGCCTTTCCGTATGTAAGTTTGTGTCATGATTTTTCAGTTAGCATTTTAACTGAAGCATTTCCATATTATTACAAACTACTTACAAATGCCTTTTTTTTCTGCCTTCTTATCTCTCTTTTTTTTAACATCTTTATTGGAGTATAATTGCTTTACAATGCTATGTTAGTTTCTGCTTTATAACAAAGTGAATCAGCTATACATATACATATATCCCTATATCTCTTCCCTCTTGCGTCTCCCTCCCACCCACCCTATCCCACCCCTCTAGGTGGTCACAAAGCACCGAGCTGATCTCCCTGTGCTATGCGGCTGCTTCCCACTAGCTAGCTATTTTACGTTTGGTAGTGTATATATGTCCATGCCAGTCTCTCACTTCGTCCCAGCTTACACTTCCCCCTCCCCATGTCCTTAAGTCCATTCTCTACGTCTGCATCTTTATTCCTGTCCTGCCCCTAGGTTCTTCAGAACCACTTTTTTTTTTTTTAGATTCCATATATATGTGTTATCATACGGTATTTGTTTTTCCCTTTCTGACTGATTTTACTCTGTATGTCAGACTCTAGGTCCATCCACCTCACTACAAATAACTCAATTTCATTTCTTTTTATGGCTGAGTAATATTCCATTGTATATATGTGCCACATCTTCTTTATCCATTTGTTGGTCGATGGACACTTAGGTTGCTTCCATGTCCTGGCTATTGTAAATAGAGCTGCAATGAACATTGTGGTGCCTGACTCTTTTTGAATTATGGTTTTCTCAGGGTATATGACCAGTAGTGGGGTTGCTGGGTCATATGGTAGTTCTATTTTTAGTTTTTTAA
>NW_006774793.1:1808717-1830690 GCF_000442215.2 Lipotes vexillifer
CTGCTTTATAACAAAGTGAATCAGTTATACATATACATATGTTCCCATATCTCTTCCCTCTTGCGTCTCCCTCCCTCCCACCCTCCCTATCCCACCCCTCTAGGTGGTCACAAAGCACCGAGCTGATCTCCCTGTGCTATGCGGCTGCTTCCCACTAGCTAGCTATTTTACGTTTGGTAGTGTATATATGTCCATGCCAGTCTCTCACTTCGTCCCAGCTTACACTTCCCCCTCCCCATGTCCTTAAGTCCATTCTCTACGTCTGCATCTTTATTCCTGTCCTGCCCCTAGGTTCTTCAGAACCACTTTTTTTTTTTTTAGATTCCATATATATGTGTTATCATACGGTATTTGTTTTTCCCTTTCTGACTGATTTTACTCTGTATGTCAGACTCTAGGTCCATCCACCTCACTACAAATAACTCAATTTCATTTCTTTTTATGGCTGAGTAATATTCCATTGTATATATGTGCCACATCTTCTTTATCCATTTGTTGGTCGATGGACACTTAGGTTGCTTCCATGTCCTGGCTATTGTAAATAGAGCTGCAATGAACATTGTGGTGCCTGACTCTTTTTGAATTATGGTTTTCTCAGGGTATATGACCAGTAGTGGGGTTGCTGGGTCATATGGTAGTTCTATTTTTAGTTTTTTAAGGAACGTCCATACTGTTCTCCATAGTGGCTGTATCAATTTACATTCCCACCAACAGTGCAGGAGGGTTCCCTTTTCACCACACCCTCTCCAGCATTTATTGTTTCTAGATTTTTTGATGATGGCCATTCTGACTGGTGTGAGGTGATACCTCATTGTAGTTTTGATTTGACACATGCCATTTTTAATGGCTGCATATATCCCATGAAGATGAAGTGACATACTATATTTAGCATTTAAGTTTTATCTATTTTTTCACCTATTTTATCTATTATTTTACAAGTAAGGTGATAAAGGTCGTTGCTCATAAATCTCTTTCTTTTTTTTGGCAACACGCAGCTTGTGGGATCTTAGTTCCCCGACAGGGGATTGAACCCAGGCTCTCGGCAGTGAAAGCTCAGAGTCCTAACCACTGGGCTTCCAGGGAATTCCCCACAGATCTCTTTTTATACGTAAAATGTTTTAGGTGGATGTCAAGATTTGCGCAGATTCCCATCAAGCAGATTGGGTCATTCCAGATCTACTGACATATAACACACAAACACATATATATAACACAAGTATGTGTATTTATGTACACACAATGTACACAGCATGCATAAAACATAACACGTATTCTCAGAACATACAAGTCTCTCTTTGTTATTAGGGCTCTTTTGGATTACATGTCTTTGAAACTGATGGTAAATCAACTCCATAACAGGCATGGTCCAAGATTGGGAATATGAAATGTTCTATGTAACACACGATGCCTGTGCGCTATACGGGTGTCACCTCCTCTTTGTTGCATCCTTCTTTGGGGGAGGGGGAGGTATATATAGCAATGGTGACCACACTTTCTGGACCAAAAATGGGGACACATATTTTTTTCTACGATTAGTCTCAGAAGATCAGGGATGGAGTATGAAACCGTAGACATAGTGGTTTCTTTACCTCCTCTTACCATTATAACTTTGACTTTCTGATACTATTCCACACTGTAGAACCACAATCTATTTCATCTGCATCATCAGAGGCACCTTTGCTTTCTTCAGATTTGTAAATCTGAAGCTCCTGGTTTCCTTTCCATTCTCTATTTCCTGGGATTCTTTTGGCTGGTCAGAAACCCTTAGGGCATCTTCTCTATTGAAAGGAAAATTGAGGGAGATTAACAGGTAATAATGTAAGGCAGGGGTTGCCAACCCCTGGGCCTCGAACCACTACCGGGCTGTGGCCTGTTAGGAACTGGGCTGCACAGCAGGAGGTGAGGGGAAGCTTCATCTAACGCTCCCCATCGCTTGCATCACTGTCTGAATCACCCCCACCCCTCCCCCACCCCCTGTCCGTGGAAAAATCCTCTTCCATGAAACTGGTCCCTGGTGCCAAAAATGTTGGGGACCGCTGATGTGAGGTGTGAAAAGAATACTATTGAGGTCTCTTCTTGTGTTAGTTTGCTAGGCTGCCATGACAAAATACCACTGACTAGGTGGCTTAAACAGCAGAAATTCATTTCACACAGTTCTGGAGGCTGATAAGTCCAAGATCAAGGTATTGGCAGATTTGGGTTCTCCTGAGACCTCTCTTCTTAGCTTGCGGATGGCCATCTTCTCATTGTGTCCTCATGTCGCCTTTTCTTTGTGTGCACACATCCCAGCTGTCTCTTTTTTGTGTCCAAATTTCCTCTTCTTATGAGACGACAATCAGATTGGTTAAAGGCTTATCCCAGTGGCTTTTTCTTTTTTTTTTTTTAACTTGGTCACCTCTTTAAAGGTCCCATCTCCAAATACAGTCACACTCTGAGGAAGTGGAGGTCAGGGCTTCAACATATGAATTTTGGGACGGGGGATTGTGTGGGGGGAGGACACTCAGTTCAGTCTATAACACTCCTCGAGATCAACAAGATTGAACTTGCTTTGAAACCCAGAGATTTAGGTAGAAAGTACATGGTTGTTTAAAGCTTTTATGTTGAGTACAGGTGTGAACTTGTCTATTTTCAGAGCCCCATGATTCCCTAGGAAGGGTTAGGTTAGCTCTCTCTATTAATTCCCTACTTGGGCAGGGGCTTAATAGTGGTAGAAAGACTGGGATAGACCACTCAGAAAATGGAATAAGAATTAAGACAAAAAAATGAGCATTAGAAAAACAATGATTAGGACTTCCCTGGTGGCGCAGTGGTTAAGAATCTGCCTGCCAATGCAGGGAACACAGGTTCGAGCCCTGGTCCGGGAAGATCCCACATGCCATGGAGCAACTAAGCCCATGTGCCACAATACTGAAACCCATGTGCCTATAGCCCGTGCTTCGCAACAAGAGAAGCCCACGCGCAGCAACGAAGACCCGACGCAGCCCAAAATAAATAAATTTATTAAAAAAAGAAGTGCTCAACAAATATTTGTGGAATGAATTAACAGCCATCTTTCATTGGCTCAGCAATTCTGTTCATGTTTCAGACTGAAGAGATCTTGTACTAGGCTCATTCATCTAATAGATCAATAGATCATTTTAAAGAGTATCACAAATCGATGAAACACTTTCAGTTCTGGATTGGAGGAGATTTTTCTTTTTTTTTTTTTTTTTTTTCGGTACGCGGGCCTCTCACTGCTGCGGCCTCTCCCGTTGCGGAGCACAGGCTCCGGGCGCGCAGGCTCAGCGGCCATGGCTCACGGGCCCAGCCGCTCCGCGGCACGTGGGATCCTCCCGGACCGGGGCACGAACCCGTGTCCCCTGCATCGGCAGACGGACTCGCAACCACTGCGCCACCAGGGAAGCCCTGGAGGAGATTTTTCTTACTCTGATGTTCCACCTTCCCCTTGACTTCATTTATTCAGTCAATCACCATTTAACAAATATTCGGCACTCCTGATATGTGTCTGGCGTTTTCTATGTAGAACTGAGAATGGAGTGGTGAATGAGAGATATACAATCTCTAGGTGCCATCATGCAGCTGTATGCTTGTGGATTCAGGAGCACCACAAACTCCTAGGTCCCCAAAGCCATTGCCAATCCAGTCCTCCTTTGCTATCATGTATATATGTCTACTCAGAGATTCCTGCCTTTTGGCCTTGAACCCCTCCTTGTTAGCATCCTCCATTTCCCACCAGAGTATGAGCACCTCCACTGGAAGACCACCAGGATCACGGGGATCGTTTATCTTAATTTTGCCATATCCCTGGAATCTGGATCATGGTAAGTGCTCCATAAAACTTTCCTGAATGACCAGCCTGCTGCCACTCCCCTCATTCAAGGAGGACGAGCTTACAAGATTCCTCTTTACTAGAAGTCCCAGCCTCAATCTGGGTGACCTCACTGTTCACCTCATTCAATAGTTAGCCTCACAATTCTTTGGCATCCTCAGTTCCAGGGACTTTCAGCCCAACTTCACTTCAGCTGCTCTCAAACACGGGGGTAATTTAGACTTGTCATCACCCAAGTCTCGTCTATCTTGAGATATTAAATGTACACACCCTACTCTCTGGCCATCAATTTCTGTTCTTCTACCTCTTTCTGCTCTGTTTTCTCTTACATTAGCTTGTCAGTACTATGCAGAATCCCTGTTCCCTGAACCCTCCATTTTGTCCTATTATATCCATCCCCTCCCCACTCTATTTCCTTCTTTATACAGTCTGTATTGCACAATGTATCACTTTGATCACTGTATTGTAATTGCCCTGTTATTTTTCTCACTGCTTTCCCACTGAACCTTTTGGGAGGAACCCTGTGGTTGATCAGTCCAAATGTCTTAACTTCTACAGTTAAGTTGTCGTGGAAAACTGAAGAAATTCACCAAAAATTTATGGCTTCCAAGATAATTGACTTTTAATATCACCTGGCAATTTTTCCACATGGTCCTACTCAGGACCACCTCCCTTTCCCCTCAACATGTATTTAAACCTTCACCAGTTGTATTTGTTTGCTGGGCTGCTATAACAAAGTGTCATAGACTGGTGACTTACAAAACAGATATTTATTTTCTCACAGTTCTGGAGGCTACAAGTCCAAGATCAGGGTGTCAACAGGGTTGATGTCTTCTGAGGCCTCTGCCCTTGTCTTGTAGATGGCTGCCTCCCCCCTCTGTCTTCACATGGCCTTTCCTCTGTGCATGTCTGTGTCTTAAGCAGCAAAGTGATTCACTTATACATATGTATACATATACACATGTATACATATACACATTCTTTCTTTTTAAAAAAATATTTATTTATTTATTTATGGCTGTATTGCGTCTTCGTTGCTGCGCGTGGGCTTTCTCTAGTTGCGGCAAGTGGGGGCTACTCTTCGTTGCGGTACGTGGGCTTCTCATTGCGGTGGCTTCACTTGTTGCGGAGCACAGGCTCTAGGTGTGTGGGCTTCAGTAGTTGTGGCTCGCGGGCTCTAGAGCGCAGGCTCAGTAGTTGTGGCACACAGACTTAGTTGCTCTGCAGCACGTGGGATCTTCCCGGACCAGGGCTCGAACCTGTGTCCCCTGCATTGGCAGAGGATTCCTAACAACTGCACCACCAGGGAAGCCCCACAGTCTTTTTCATATTGTTTCCCATTAGGATTTATCAGAGGGTATTGAATATAGTCTCTGTGCTATACAGTAGGACCTTGTTGTGTATCCATTCTCTATATAATAGCTTACATCTTCTAACCCCAACCTCCCACTCCATCCCTCCCCCAGTCCCATCTCCCTTGGCAACCACCAGTCTGTTCTCTATGTCTGTGAGTCTCTAACCATCTCTTCTTATAAGGACACTGATCACATAGGATTAGGGTCCACCCCAATGACCTCATTTAACTTTAATTACCCCTTTAAGACTCTATCTCCAAATATAGTCACATTCTGAGGTACTAGAGGTTAGAACTTCACCATTCTAATTTGGGGATTTGGGGGAAGGGGGGATTCCTAACAACTGCACCACCAGGGAAGCCCCACAGTCTTTTTCATATTGTTTCCCATTAGGATTTATCAGAGGGTATTGAATATAGTCTCTGTGCTATACAGTAGGACCTTGTTGTGTATCCATTCTCTATATAATAGCTTACATCTTCTAACCCCAACCTCCCACTCCATCCCTCCCCCAGTCCCATCTCCCTTGGCAACCACCAGTCTGTTCTCTATGTCTGTGAGTCTCTAACCATCTCTTCTTATAAGGACACTGATCACATAGGATTAGGGTCCACCCCAATGACCTCATTTAACTTTAATTACCCCTTTAAGACTCTATCTCCAAATATAGTCACATTCTGAGGTACTAGAGGTTAGAACTTCACCATTCTAATTTGGGGATTTGGGGGAAGGGGACCCAGTTCAGCCTATAACGTCAGTCTTCTCAATCCCACTTCCTCACCACTGCACCCTCCATCTTCATAGCTGAGGCAGAAAAAATGGTCTGGGAACTCCAACTTCTTGTCCCTCCCAATGCCTTATGAATCTGTAAGGGGTTCTCTCCCTTCCTACCTCCTTCCCATCAGTGAAGGATGTCCTCCCCCTTTCTGCCATAATCCAAGGTGTCTCCCACCTCTGGTCTGGCTAGGTTTTCCTTCCCACCTCCTTGAGGTCCTTGAGCTGTCATTCTCTTATTGGTTTCTTCATACCTCCAATGGCAAAATTAAGTCAGAGTGATTGATCTACCACATCTGGCCCCACAGATCTCAGAGTCTATGCAGCCTTGACAGGTCCTCTTCATGCTCTTTTGTGTTTGGGACTCTGCTGTGGGCTGTGGGCTCTTGCCTGGAGCAGGTGTTCCATGTAGTTATTTCCCTCCAGTGTCTGGGAGAGGATGGAGTCTCACCTGACGGCTTCTTCCTCTCAGTGCCTCTATTCTTCTGCCCCCTTTGGAGATAGAGGCTGGTAGGGAGTCCAAGTGGGGCAGCTCAGTAAGAACTCTCTCACTACTGGTTTGGAAGGCTGTTGGCAGAGTCATTCCTCTTTCTGAGTCAGGAGGGAGAATTTGTGGGTTCCCAGAACCCTTTTCTGACTTCTTGGCTCCCTCATTTCCAGAGCCACTTGTACTCCCCCTCCTTTACAACACTGTTTTCATTCTATGTCAGAAAAAAACATTTGAAACTCGGCAATAGGCAGAAAAGTTGGCAGAATATCTTCAGTGCCACATTGAGCTTGACTTTCTATAATCTCTGAGCAAAGGTTAATGTGTACATTTTCATCTGTTGGAGATGCAGATAATTTCTGTCTATTAGAACTGATAATCCCAAGGATTATGGTTTATTGTCTTGTTGGACATTAATCAGTTTTTCTGTCTAACCCCCAAATCTTATTCTAACATTTCCTATAAATACCTAGCTTCTCAAATGTCCTTTGAACTGGTCCTAACATCTTATTGGTTCCTTCATTAATTAATGAGTTGAATGAGATTTTGACACCTATTCATTTTATATTTGTATGAGAGTCATGATATCATTTTTTTGAAAATTATACTTTAAGACTGATTTATTGCATGTGGAGGGTAAACAAAAGGGAGAGGCTATTAGACTTTGCAGTAGAACCATTTTTATTAATTATGCTGCTGAATTTCTCCCTTCCTACTATTTGTTTACCTTTCACATGAAAAATGTTTAAACTCTCTCTCATTTATAAAAAGAAAGCTTTCCCAGTAATCCTTTATCATTCTGTAGCTGCCATACAATACTTACCTTTTCCTTACCAAAGTGGTTTTAAAATGTTGTATGGGACTTCCCTGGTGGTGCAGTGGTTAAGAATCCGCCTGCCAGTGCAGGGGACATGGGTGCGAGCCCTGGTCCGGGAAGATTCTCACATGCTGCAGAGCAACTAAGCCCATGCGCCACAACTACTGAGCCAGCACTCTAGAGCCCGCAAGCCACAAGTACTGAGGCCGCATGTCACAACTACTGAAGCCCGCGTGCCTAGAGCCCTTGCTCCGCAACAAAGAGAAACCACCGCAATGAGAAGCCTACTCACCGCAACGAAGAGTAGCCCCCGCTCACCGTAACTAGAGAAAGCCCGCACGCAGCAACGAAGACCCAATGCAGCCAAAAATAAATAAATAAATTTATTTAAAAATAAAATGAATAAAAAGTTGTCTAAGTTGTCTAAAAATTTGTCTCAGACCAAATATGTAAGGCAATACATGAAAAACATCATTGAATATGGAAAGTTACCGTTAGATGCATGTGAAAAGTTTCATGCCTAGGAGAGAGAATTGCAATGACAAGAAATGAGTTCTTTATGCTTTCCTACTTTTAACTTTGCTGCAAAGTTTTGGCCTCTGCTGGGCCCTTTAAGGATCTCCACTGACTCTTTACCTCAATCAGCTTTAGCCAGCTCTTAAAGTAAGTGAAAGTTGCAATGTCCCTGCACAGACTTTCTCTTGCATCACCATAGACACAAGACCCTTTCTGTGGAAAAAAAAAATCACGTTATAATGAGGAAGACTGCTGAAAATATGGACTAATGAGTTGAACAGCAAACAGGGTGGAACCTGTAGTAGGAAGGAGCTGAATGACAGCAAGGGCACTTGGAGGAAGGAGATAGGATGCTTTGCTGGCCTTGAAAGAGAGAGACAAAGTGTAGAGTTCTATGAGCCTGAATCTTACATATAGCAGTACCTTGCTGGAGACGCCCACTGCGGTGATGGAGCAGTGAGAACAAACACAATATTCATGACCCTGAGCTATTCCTGCATATTATTTTGGGAGATCCAGCAGAAATGACGACAAGATTTAATAAGTGTTATGGACTAAAGTTTTGTCCCCCCACAGAATTCATATGTTGAAATCTAATCCCCAATGTGATGCTATTTGGAGGAGGGCCTCTGGGAGGTAATTAGGTCATGAGGGTGGAGCCCCCATGATGGGATTAGTGCCCTATGAGAAGAGGCCAGTGAGCTAGTTTGCTTTCTTCCCACCCTGTGAGGATACCATGAGAAGTCAGCAGTCTATAATCCCAGAGTGTTCTCACCAGAATCTGACCATGCTGGCACCCTGGTGTCAGACTTACAGCCTCCAGAACTGTGAGAAATAAATGTCTGTTGTTTATAAGCCACCCAGTCTATGGTACTTGCTGTGGCAGCCTGAACTAAGACAGTAAACTTAACAAAGGGATTGTGCAAATTGATAAGGAAAATACTAATGCCTAAGTAAGTAAATGAGCAACATTCATGAAAAACAGTGCATAACAAGGAAATCTAACCAGCCAATAAACATATAAAAATTTCAATTTAATTAGTAATCAAGTAACTATAAATAAAACAATAATGGGTTACCATTTTTGCCCACCAAGTTGACAAATATTTGAAAAGGAAAGCATTTAATGGTAATGAGAGATAAGATGAGTACCTTCATACATTTTTGGTGAAAGTGGAAACTCTACACCTTTCTAGGAAATGAACTTGACATTATGAATCAAGAACCTGACTCCATTTAATCCAGAGTTTCCATTTATGGGAGTCTCTTCTAAAGAAATAATTTGTGAAATGTTGAGTGCAAAACTATTTATAAAATAAAAATATCAGAAATAAACTGAATGACCCCGAATAAGGAAATTGTTTGTTATGTGTATCCTGCCAGTCGCCCCCCCTTGCTCACTTCACTTCAACCGTATTGTCTTCACTGCTATTTCCTGGGCAACCATGCCTTGTCCAACACGATGACAATTGTACTTTTGGTTCTCTCGCCTTGGAATACCTTTCACCCAGATACCTGCATGGTTTGCAAACTTACCTCATCCAGGTCTTTATTCAAATGTCACCTTCTTAGTGACACCCTTTTAAAAGTGCACCCTCTACCCATACTCCTCTCCCTGGCTTCATTTTTCTTCCTAGACCTTATCATCATCCAACATTCTATGTAGGATCTCGATTATAAGTCAATCTATCTACAAAGTTCATCATTGTCTAGTAGCCTTGAAAAAGGTTTTAAATTTTAAAGCCCAATTAAATTCTACATTTCATTACACTGCAAGTTATTGCATGTTTCTAAAAATAAGACAGAAAGAAGAACCTTGAGTCAAATCAAGATTTAAAAGGGTAGAGAGACTCCAAAATGTGAAATTGGCTGAGTGAGAGGCCCTTTCTCTGTTAGGTGATACTGACATAACTGGTTAAACTCTTTCTCACTGCAGTTTAACTGTCTCAGACCGAATGGCTATTGAAGCTGGAGCTTTAGGAAAATTGGTAGAAAAATACCAGGATGTTAGAAAATATTGGCTGTTTCTTGTGTCTCTGTTTAGTAAGGTCTTACAAAACAGAGACAGCTTTGATTTGAGCTGAGCTGGCTGAAAGCAGAAAAGGGACAACACGGAGACCCCCTCCGCCTGTGGACAGGATTGCTGAGGCTGGGTTAACCGTGCTTCTCACAGAATTGCAAAACCCAGAATCTCTGCCCCTTCTAAAATTAGCATAAAAGTCAAGGAGATGGGAAATCAGCAGGGAGATAAAATTGGGACACCTGAGAGGCCAGAAAAATGAAGGAAACCAGATTCCCTGGTCCCTTCCCACATCTCTCCTTCCTTGAACTAAGTAATCCTTCTCTCTATATGAGGCCAGCAAGTGGGCTGCAGCCTGGTCATAAGTGCAGGTTATTCTGCCTCACTTATTCTTTCACAGCTGCGTTTAAGCCTGGGGCTAAGGGCAAAGTTCCAAGGCTTATGGCTAAGAGAGAGAACAGCAAGGGTAGGGCCCAGTTCTGTGAACACACAGTTCTAAAGTCTATACAGTGTTGGGAGAGTTGACTAGCAATGAAAGCTCAAGCCTGGACAAAAGGGGAGGGTATGTTTCCTCAGCCTCAAAGGCGACCCTAGACCCCCACCTCTCATAAACTGTGCCAGCAGAAAGTGGGCTACTATAGAAGTTCATGTTCTAACAGGGATCTTTTTGATGACTCTCTTCTATTCCCCTCTCAGTCATGGCCATGGAGGGCAATGGACGAAAGAGTTCTTTGAGTGGGCGGGGTGGCAGGCCGTCATATTGGCTGACTAATAAACTCCTTCCTCCATCCTACCCCTGCCCAGAAATATCTACTTTGGATTGGTGACTGTTGTTTGTTTCCCTTCCTTTTCCAGGTGATAGCTTTTTTGTTAATTAATTAAAATGTTTTTCTATTTTTCCTCCATCATTTTTTAATCTGTCAGGAGTGTTGAAATGTATCAGTCAAAGGTTGCATAGACGGAAAGAGTAAGATTTGAGAGTAAGAGGAATGCACTTGCTTCAAGGATCTGGATGCAATAGCTAGACATGACATTCAGTTGTTTCTCTTCAAGAAATGGTGCATTTTCATTTGTAAATGGGATGGCTGCATCGTATCAAGTGGGGACATTTTTGATTCTGTACATATGGGCAAATGGAATGTTAAGCAGCTAAGGTGTGCAATATAGTAGATATATATTGCTTCTCTATCCAGAATCTCTTCTTTCGGGGAAACATCCTTCCCCTGAATATAGGCTATGCAAGAAGAATACTCCACTCACCTGGCCACAGGGTTTGATTCAGGGATTGGGCACATGACTTAAGATGG
Organism: Lipotes vexillifer; assembly: GCF_000442215.2. NCBI lineage: Eukaryota > Metazoa > Chordata > Mammalia > Artiodactyla > Lipotidae > Lipotes > Lipotes vexillifer. Next base: position 1,819,823 of record NW_006774793.1, read on the forward strand.
ACCAATCAGAATTCTTGCTGGATTGCCCTGGAGCTAAGATTTTCCCCATTCTTCTGATTTTCTAATTCTGAGAGTATTTGAAATGTGGTAGCTAGCTACATGCTTCTTGGAAGAAGTCTATCTGAAGGAAGAGGCCAACACACAGATTTGAACAGAGCTGAGAGATGGTGAGAGAAGGAAGAAAAAGGAGATATGAGATAGATAGAGATTCTGACCATCTTCTGCAAAGCAATTTCTGAGCGTCCCTGGATCTATTAATAACTATGATAGAAGCCAATTCTATTCTGTACTTTCCATTTCCATGCTGAGTCTGAGTTCGGTTTCTGACACTTGAAACAGAGACGATCCTGACTCATACAGGAACTAACCATTCAATCTTTCATATGAGGCAACCTGGCTTCTGTCCCCCGACTCCTCCGTAACTGCTCTTGCCATTCACTCTTGACTGTCTAGTTTCTAAATCTGATGAACCCTTTACCATCCTGGTTCTCGAATCTGATGCTGCTTATAAGGTTTTTTCTTGAAATTCTCCTCCACTGCCTTCTAAGAGATGTGGTTCTTTTTGTTTTTCTTCTTCTAACTTTTTTTTTCTCCTCAACTTATTTTCCAGACCAGTGTTTATCTCTAAGATGACTTGCTCCTCAGTGTTGTATTCTTGACCCTCTTATGGTCTCATTACACAACTTCTCCCGGGGTAATCCATTCACTTCCAGAGCTTCTGTCTCTACTTACACACTTCAAGATCCTCATCTTTAGTCTAGAGCCTCTTGGTCTCTACACTCATATAGTCCACGGCCTACCAGGGTATCTTTTCTCAGGTGTGCTTCAGACACCTCCAAAACAACATCTCCCAAATCTAATCTCATTGTTCATCTACCCAAATACGCCCTTGTCCTAAGGTTCCAATCACAGTGACTAGGACCACATTTAAGTATTTGCCTCTGTTAGAAATCTGAATATTATTGCCCACTCCTCCTCTTCTTTACTCTCTCAGCAAATTCTGTCAGTTATATTTCGCAAACTTCACAATTATATTTCTCAAATCTGTCTCTGCATATCATACCACCTTTGCTTTTGTTTGGTCCAGGACTATGTAGGCTCTGCATTGCACAGCTCCAGGAGCAACCGTCCCTAGACATCATGGGGAATGGAGTCATGATGGTAATGGTCCTGGGGGAGACCCTCATACCTTCTCACTTAGCTTACTGCTGCTGCAGCTTTCTAATATTCTCCTCACTTCCAGGCTCATTTCTCTTTAATCTTTTCTCCAAAGGTGGCAAAAGATTTCTTCTAAATGCAACTGGGAGTGTATCACTTTTCTGCTACAAATCTCGTTGCTTGCCCAACCTTTCCACCTTAATTTTTCACCACTTTAACTATCTATGTTTTTGCCTTACTAAATATTTGGGCTTCCCCAAATGCCCCATGCTTTTCCTACCCTCTGCATTTGCATATATGCTCCCTGTGCTTTGAAAATATATCACTCTTTATCTTGCTAACTTATTTATCCTTTCAGATGCAACCTAGGGTTAATCTTCCAGACCACCCCAGTTTGGGTTGTAATCCTTCAGAGGTCTTATAATCACACCTTACATTGCCTCTATCAAAGCACATACTACACTATGTTGAAACATGCATTTCCTTATCAGCCTTGTCCATCAGGTGTGAATTCCTTAAGGGAAGAGACCTTGAGTTATTTATCTGTGTATTCTCAGGGCTTGGCATGTCACTGCCTATTAAATGCTCAGTAATTTTAAGAAAATGGTAAAAAGAAAAACAATTTTTTGGCATCTGCCAACTGCCTGCTTGCCATTCTAGTCACATCTATCAGGAAGATGGAAGGGAAGGGATAATATTACTTATTGATTGCCATTCGCTCCCTTAGCGTTTGTCGAGTCCCTTCTATTGTCAGTCACCACGTTAGGCACTTTCACACAATTACATCACTTAGTCAGTTCAGTCGCACAGTCAGGAAAGCATTATTTTCGTTTTAGACATAGGGAACTTTTATGCAGAAGCATGGCTTTTGAAGTTAAACTACCTAAGTTGGAAGTTCAACGACTTGGCTGTTCAGCTAATAATGGTGATGGGCTGACAACTCAAGTGACCCCTTTTCAAAAACCATGTTGGTATCAGTGCTTCATATTTTCCCAGCGCTGCTTTACAGATTTTTTATTTTTTTAATGACACTTCCTGTTCAAGATGGCAGGCTGAGTACACGTGTTTGTCTCCACTGACTCTGGAGCCATTATTGAAATAACAGTATAGAAGCACAAAAACCACCCACATAAAAGTGAAGTGAGTAGAAGGAGACAGAGGTCATCAGCTGACTGTGTCAGTTATAAATCCATTGCCTTTCTGCTCCAAACCCACCCATTGTTGCCTTGCTTGTGGTGTTGAAACATCGCCCCCTTGCCAGCTACCATGTTGTTAGACTTTATCACAGGGCACTGGAGTGACACTAGCGGAGGAAGGGGTATTTCCTCCTGCTCTAGGAGGCTCTTGTGGTCCAGCACCTCCCCACACACTGCTTCTCCTGATGCTCCAAAATGCAGTTTTCCAGTAAGTTCCAACAGTGTCACACCTCTGCACATATGGCTTCCACCAGCACCTCTCTGATGGCTTTGCAGAGAGTTCTGAGGCTCAGAACCTTCCTGAGATGGCTTCCCCTGGCACCCCTGAAGGTGACTCTCCAGTAATTCTTCCTGGCATGGTACCTCAGCTGAATTCACCATCCAGTGAGCCATAGCCATGCTCTCTCCAACCATATCTGGATCAAAGTCCTGGGGGAGGGGACCATATTCAAGATTTCTTCTTTCCTTGGGGGCTCTGCTTCAGCCCTGGGGTAGTGGCTGCTCCCTACATCCCCTATTCCTGGATCCAAAGATAAAGTCAGTGTATCTATTGTAAAGAGCAACAGGGATATACCAGTAATCAGAATGACCTGGCTCGCAGAGATTTTGGCAGGAGCTAACTGATCACAGTGTTTATAGGAACAAAATAGATGGACATCTCATTAGAGGATTGTTTGATCTATATAAAGGAAAAACTCTAGTCTGGTAGTAAAAAAAAACTGACTTGAGTCACTGCTGTGGAGAGTCATTATCTCTTACTCAGTTTCCAGATCTAAGTCAATTTATAGATCCAGAGCTCTTTGATTGAGAAGGGAGCTGGATCCCCTTGAAGAATAGTTCTGCATCATTTCCAAAAGTACATACCATCACTTCCACTTATACATACCATAAATCTTCTTCCCCCAAAGTACTTGTGATCATATTTTAGGTTACTATTCATTGGAGAAAGACAATACCCAGACATTTCAGGGATACTAAGACACTAGCTCTGAATTGATGCTAATTCCTAGGGACCCAAAACACCACTGTGCCTACTAGTTAAAGCAGGGGCTTATGATGGTCAAGTGACCAATAGAGTCTGAGCTCAAGTGTGACTCACAGTAGGTCTAGTTGGTCCACAGACTCACTCTGTTGTTATTTTCCCCATCCTAAATGTATAATTGCAATAGACATAATTAGTAACTTGCAGAATCTTCACAGTGGTTCTCTGACCCATGTGTTGAGGACTATTGGGATATATCCCATAAAATTAAAGATCTACTTGCACCCCTTTGTTCACTGCAGCACTATCTATAATACCCAGGACATGGAAGCAACCGAAATGTCCATTAGCAGAGGAATGGTTAAAGAAGATGTGGTACGTATATACAAAGGAATGAAATTGTGTCATTTGCAGAGATGTGGATAGACCTAGAGACTGTCATACAGAGTAAAGTAAGTCAGAAAGAGAAAAACAAATATTGTATATTAATGCATATATGTGGAATCTAGAAAAATGGTATTGATGATCTTTTTTTTTTTTTTTTTAAGATGTTGGGGGTAGGAGTTTATTAATTAATTAATTTATTTTTGCTGTGTTGCGTCTTCGTTTCTGTGCGAGGCCTTTCTCTAGTTGTGGCAAGCGGGGGCCACTCTTCATCGCGGTGCGCGGGCCTCTCACTATCGCGGCCTCTCTTGTTGCGGAGCACAGGCTCCAGACGCGCAGGCTCAGTAGTTGTGGCTCACGGGCCTAGCTGCTCCGCGGCATGTGGGATCCTCCCGTACCGGGGCACGAACCCGTGTCCCCTGCATTAGCAGACAGATTCTCAACCACTGCGCCACCAGGGAAGCCCCGGTATTGATGATCTTATTTGCAAAGCCGAAATAGAGACACAGACGTAGAGAGCAAATGTATGGATACCAGGGGGAACGGGGTGGGTTGGGATGAATTGGGAGATTGGGACTGACATTTATATACACTACCATGTATAAAATAGATAACTAATGAGAACCTACTGTATAGTACAAGAAACTCTACTCAATGCTCTGGGGTGACCTAAATGGGAAGGAAATCCAAAAAAGAGGGGATATGTGTATACGTATAGCTGATTCACTTTGCTGTACAGCAGAAACTAACAACATTGTAAAACAACTATACTCCAATAAAAATTAAATTAAAAAAGATCTAAATGTAGACAAAATTAAAATTTAAAATAATATTTAGGAATAATCTTAAAACGGATGAGACATTCTTAAACATGGCATGAAACTCAGAGCTTATATATGAGAAAGATAAATGAAAAAGATAAATATATTTGGCTACATAACAATTTAACATTTTTGCATGGCAAAAGGCACCATAAACAAAGTCAAAGACAAATGATATACTGCAGCAAATATGTGCAACACATATTACTGATAAAATATAAAGAGCTTCTATAGATTGATTCCCCTCAAACCCCAAACAGTCCAATAGAATAGTAGGAAAAATATGAGTAGAAAATTTACAGAAGAATATAATCAAATAAATGATTAATAAACATGAAAAGATTCCTAACCTCTAGTAGTAAAGAAAATTCAAATTTAAGCAGATATGAAATAACATTAGTAGTGTTAATTATGTTATTAATGTACACCATAATCTTCTCCCTCTCTCCTAAATAAAAAGGAATCTAAAACCAACAGCCTTAGACTTCCTTGGCGGTCCAGTGGTTACGACGCTGCACTTCCACTGCAGGGGGCACCGGTTTGGTCCCTGGTTGGGGAATTAAGATCCTGCATGCCTCACAGCACGGACAAAAAATAGAAAAATAAAAAAAATGGAATAGCCTGGTTTCTACCTTTTTGCTCCTTTCTCTAGACTAGAAAATGTATACAAAATATGATTACAAATGTATAGAGTTTTGTAGTTTATTTTAATTTAATTTTGTTTGTTTTTATAAAAATGATATATATTTATATATATATATATATATATATTTCTCTACAACTTGCTTTTCTCACTTGATAATATATAAGGACCATCCATTCAGGTAAATAATACATACATAATTCATTCTTTTGAAAAGCTGCATAATAATATATTCAATGGATGTGCTATAATATATCTAACTTTTCATCCATTTTTCATTGCATAGAAAGCAAAGTAGGTAATATAGAAAAAGAATAACAATTAGATTGTAATCAGATTTCTTGTCAGGAATAATGGATGCTAGAAGACAATGCATTTAAACAAGGATGTTTCAACTGATAAAATTTTATAATTCCTGTAGAAGATACAGCAGTCATAAACTTTTATGTTTCAAATACAACAAAGCCTGATGACTTTTGCCACGCCACATAACCCAGACATGGCCACACTGGGTTTGCACACTTTCTTTGAATTTCTATACACATCATTACCCAAATAAGCAAAACTTAAAAAGCGTTACCATTAGTGAAGGAAATGGGCCCTTATACACTGTTGTCTGGAGGGTAAAATGGTACAGACTTTTGAAAAGCAGTTTGACAGCTGCATTAAGACTTTAAAATATTCATATCTGTTTCCTAGCAATTCTACTTATCTGCCTTTAGCCTAAAGATTTCATCAGGTAGGGGAGCAAAGCTTTATCAACAAGGATAAACACAGCATTATACATAATAAGGAAAGGCTGAAAACAACATAAATAATTCAACAACAGGAAATTGTTAATTAATTGTAGATCATCTATTAGGTGGCATATACAATCTTCTGAAAATCATATTTTAAAAGACTATTTAGTGCCATGAAGACTGCTCAGGATATAATATTAAAGGTAAACACAAAACCGAAAAGCATGGGTTTCAAAATACTTCCAGTGCTATGGGGTAAAATACTTTGTAGCCTGGAAGTTTGTTACTTTAATATCTACTTAGACTTTCAGTTATAAAATGAAACAAACCGTCACAGAACACTAGGATCAACTGCAAAGTTGTAAAAACTAGATATTCAGGGAGAAGGTGTTGGCAAAGTTCATTGCATAAGTAAGGACATTGGTGCTTCTGCAGAGGATGTGGTTTGTTCTGTTAGTCTGTCAATCAGCTAGAATTGCAGAACAATGTTCTGGGCGTGGCAGACACCACTCAGAATAAGCAGTCACCACAGTAAAGGATTTGAATGGTGCAACGTCAGAAATACAGATAAGTATGTTACCAACTGAAACATAATTACAGCCATTACAAAGGGCACTGAGTAAAATGGAGAATCATGGTTGTGTTGGTGGCTTGAACATCAAATGACACTCTGGATGTGGGATGCGCACATACCTCCTAAAATCTCTCCATGGGTGACCCATTCTCCTCCCCTAATTTTGCACTCATTCCCTCTTGGGGCTTTCCCACTATCGTATGGTAGTGACCCCTACTTCGACCTCCCTTCCTACTACCTCCAAAGATAAGGCGTCTGAGTGTGATGGAGCCAGTTGTAGACAGATTCGGAGGGCTGGCCTTTTTTTGGGTCTGGGCTATGTCCACGTGTGTGCTTTGTGCAAACAGAAAGTCTGTTCTGATGCTCTAATGACTCACAAAGAAGACTAGGAGGTAGAATAGCGAGGGGAGGCTGAGCTCATCGGAATATTCTGAAGGGGGCGTGAGAGAAGAAGGAATGGGGGTTGAAGCTAAGCCTTAAATGTCTATGCCCATGGGAGACAGTATCTGGGAATCTACAGAGAGGAGCTGCTGCTTTACAAGCTCCCCACCCATAAATCAAAGAAGGGTCATTAGGATCCACATCTCAGGGAAGGTTCTGTGTTCTCCAGAAAGGCAACTTATCTCCTAGGAAAGGTGGGTGGGAATATCCCCCCAGGGCTGGGACTATAGACAGGAACTTATCTCTGCCTAGCTTACCCTCTATGCTGCAAGATGCCAGGATTGTGTTGCGGGAGCCTAGAGGTGAGGGATGTGCCTTGGTCACCACCATGAGTGACCAGAGTGAGTGACTGTGGCCAGTGAGGGGCTGTTCATAGTCCAGCCCAGACGGCAGTAAGGGTGTGTGTGTGTGTGTGTGTGTGTGTGTGTGTGTGTGTGTGTGTGTATGCCTGTGCTCTTCTAAAGACTCATTTCTGGCCCTCCCTGGTTACCCTTTGGGTACTAGGTCCTTATCCCCCTTCCTTCCTTCCTTTCTTTCTTCCTTCTTTCTTTTCCTTCCTTCCTTCCTTCCTTCCTTCCTTTCTTTCTCTTTCTTCCTTTCTTTCTTTTTAAATTGAAGTATAGTTGATTTACAAACCTCCTTCTTTCTTTTTAATCCCTGAGGATAAAATGCCAAATCTCCAGTCCAGGCTGCAGAAGCCAATAGCCACTGATCAAAGAGGCACTACTGGGCCTGCCACTCTCCACTTTCGGAGGCTCTGGGCTTTCCTCTCCTCAGAACACAAGGTCAGGCTGGGCCGAGGCTCCTTAGGATTCTGCTGTGGGGGAGAGGAAGCCTGATCTTATCCCTTAGGGAACTCCTTCTAGAGTTTTCCTACTGATCCCTATGTCTAGGAAGTGTGGCTGACATTTGCACAGCTGATTAGGACTGTGGTAATCGTTCAGCAAATCTAACAACAGGCCAGTTTTCATACAGTTTAAGTGTGCAACTTAGCCAAGGTCATCAAATTTTAAAGAGCAGATTTTACTACTGGAGCTTTAACTGTGTTGCCATTTGAAGATAGTCTTTCAAAATCCTCTGTGGTAAAGTGTTACAGGACTTTTTTTTTTTTTTTTTGCGGTATGCAGGCCTCTCCCCTCTGTGGCCTCTCCCGCCGCGGAGCACAGGCTCCGGACACGCAGGCCCAGCGGCCATGGCTCACGGGCCCAGCCGCTCCGCAGCATGTGGGATCTTCCCAGACCCAGGCACGAACCCGTGTCCTCTGCATCGGCAGGCGGACCCTCAACCACTGCGCCACCAGGGAAGTCGTACAGGACTGTTTTTTTTTTAAAAGACAGTCTTTGTATTATAAAAGCAATACTATTCCTAGAAAATCTAGTAAGAGAAGTAAAGTAGAAAGTCAAGGGAAAGAAAATACCTGAAGCTCCATCACCCATCAAAGCTCCATCAGAAGAAAATTACTTTTGATGTTTTTGTAAATTTCATTTCAAATTTATTGTTGATTTGTTAAGTTTAATAATTTCTGCCTTAATCTTTGAAAATGTCCTTTCTTTTTTTAAAATAAATTTTATTATTTATTTATTTATTTTGGCTGCGTTGGTTCTTCATTGCTGCACACGGGCTTTCTCTAGTTCCGGCGAGCAGGGGCTACTCTTCGTTGCAGTGTGTAGGCTTCTTATCGCAGTGGCTTCTCTTGTCGCGGAGCACAGGCTCTAGGCACGTAAGCTTCAGTAGCTGTGGCTCTCCGGCTTAGTTGATCCGCGGCACGTGGGATCTTCCCAGACCAGGGCTCCAACCCGTGTCCCCTGCATTGGCAGGCGGATTCTTAACCACTGCGCCACCATGGAAGTCCCTAAATGTCCTTTCTACTTTGAGTTTATTTGCTACTTTTTTAAGTAGCTTCTTGGATGGAAAACATACTTCTATAATTTTCAATCTTTCTTAAATAATCTCTAATTACGGTATCTAAAACTATATATCTACCTGTTTTTTCTGAGCAATGCTTTGACCATACCCAACACACTTAAGAAAATTTGGCATGTTCTCATTGTGCATTTCTTTCTTTTTCTTCTTTTCATATTTATTTATTTATTTATTTATATTTTTGGCTGCACCACGTCTTAGTTGTGGCACATGGGATCTTTATTGCAGCACACGGGATCTTTTTTATTTTTAGTTGTGACATGTGGGCTTCTTAGTTATGGCATGACGGCTTCTTAGCTGCCGCATGCACGCGGCATGTTTTAATTTCCTCTTTAAGTGAAGAATTTTTGATAAGGGCATTTTGACAAAATTTGTGTCATTTAATTATCCAATACAGCAGCCACTAGCCACATAGGGATAGTGAGCTCATGAAATATGGTCAGTCCAAATTGTAATAGGTTTAAGTATAAAATATACACTAATTTCAAGGATTTAGTATGAAATTTCAATTATTTTTATATTGATTACATATTTAAATGGTAATATATTTTATATACTTGGTTAAATAAAATATATTAGTAAAAGTAATTTCATCTGTTCTTTTATTTATCTAATGTAGCTACCAGAAAAATTTAAATTATAAATGTGGCTTACAATTGGGATTCATATAATATTTCTATTCAGTTGTGTTAATCTATAGCCTTATTTTTTTCATTGGAACTATTCAGAGACAGGTGTATTAAATTCATCTACTGAGACTGGGATTTGACAATTTTGAAGTTACACTGTCAGATCTCTAAAGATTAATGATATACAATCTTTGTGGAGTGTACCTTTTATCAATATAAAAGACTTATTTGCCCTTTTTAATGCTTTTTGCCTTGAATTCTCTTTTGCTCTGATTTTAATGTTTCTACATTGGCTTTCTTTTGGCTAACATCTTACATAGTATCTTTCTCTATTCTTTTATTTTCAAATGTCCTGCATCATTTTGTTTTAGGTGTGTCTTTTGTAAACTGTACATAACTATTTTTTTAAAATACAATTTGAAAGAATCTTCAATATATTAATTCAGCTCATTCACTTGTGTTGTGATTATTAATATATTACAAATGGCTCCTGAAAACTTCTTTTCTAATTCCGGAGGCACTGTTACCTCTTTCCTGACTTCTGATGTATTGGATCGGTGGCCTTCCGTTCTTCTCATCCTTACTCACAGTGGGGGTGAGCACCTGTGTTCTTGGCTGACTGGCAGAAGGGTACAGACTGGAGAAGAGACATCCCTCTGGAGCAGCATCTGCAAAGGGTCACCCCACAGCTGTCTCCCCCTCCTGCCTCCCTGCATTGTACCTCCTGGCTCAGAGCACCATAGCTGCTCCCACCTTTTGACACAGTGCCTTTTCCAGGGTTTGGGGATATGGTTTCAGCTAAGATGGCTCCACTCCTTACAAATTCTAGTCCATCAAGGACACCACTTCATATTTTCATGGGCTGCTGTTGATTTTCTTTTTCTTTTTCTTTTCTTTTAACCTTTTCCACAATATCTAGTGCTATAATGTGGAGAGACAGGCAGAAGTATGGCTTCATTTACCATCTTTATCTCATTATGGTATGTTCACTTTCTGGCTTTTTTTCTCCATGTATTTCTTATTTTAATGTAATTTTGGTCCATATTTGCATACACAATTTTGTGTCCTGATTTTCCATCTAGCATTTTAACTTAAGAATCTGCCCTACACTATTATAAACTACTTAAAAACTTCATTTTTAGTGTCTATAATATCCCATCAAGGAAAAATGTCCAACATTTCCTTGTTATTAGGAATTTAGGTTATTTCCATTTTTCTGCTATTATAAAAAGATGATAAAATTACTTGTACATATATATACATATATATGTATATGTATATATATATACATATATATATAGCTATATATATATATATTTCTTTAACATCTTTATTGGAGTATAATTGCTTTACAATGGTGTGTTAGTTTCTGCTTTA
>NW_006774794.1:0-252 GCF_000442215.2 Lipotes vexillifer
GGGGCCCGCTCCTCCGCGGGTTCTGGGGTCAGTCGGTCCCAGGCCACTCTCAGCCCCTTCTCCATCTCTGCCATGACATCGCCTTCTCCCCCATGTGTCTGGGTCCAAATGCCCTCATCTGCACACAAACTCCCATTCTGAGGTCTTGGGTAGTCCGTCTTCCGGGGCCTCTTGAGGTGACAATCCTCATGGTCGACACAGCTCATGGGGGCGTGTGGGTCCCCCAGGCCGGAATCCAGGAGTCTCATGGAG
>NW_006774795.1:0-5699 GCF_000442215.2 Lipotes vexillifer
GTCAGAATGTCCATCATCAAAAAATCTACAAACAATAAATGCTGGAGTGGGTGTGGAGAAAAGTGAACCCTCTTGCACTCTTGGTGGGAATGTAAATTGATACAGCTACTGTGGAGAACAGTATGAAGGTTCCTTAAAAAACTAAAACTAGAACTACCATATGACCCAGCAATCACACTCCTGGGCATGTACCCTGAGAAAACCATAATTCAAACAGAGTCATGTACCATAATGTTCATTGCAGCTCTATTTACAATAGCCAGCACATGGAAGCAATGTAAGTGTCCATCAACAGATGAATAGATAAGGAAGATGTGGCACATATATACAATGGAACATTAATCAGCCATAAAAAGAAACGAAACTGAGTTATTTGAAGTGAGGTGGATGGACCTATAGTTTGTCATACAGAGTGAAGTAAGTCGGAAAGAGAAAAACAAATACCATATGCTAACATCAAGTATATATGGAATCTAAAAAAAAGAAAAAAGGTCATAACGAACCTAGGGTCAAGACAGGAATGAAGACGCAGACCTACTAGCCTACTAGAGAATGGACTTGAGGACACAGTGAGGGTGAAGGGTAAGCTGGGACAAAGTGAGAGAGTGGCAACACGAAAATTATAAAAGAAACATTTATCTAGAGCTTAGTTAACACCCAGCACTGTTCTGAGGGTGTATAAATGTCGATACATTTTATTCTCACAATAATCCTAATCACAGAGCGAGCTATAATCATTCTTAGTTTACAGATGAGAACACTAAATGAGAAATTTTCAGTAATTTGCCCAAGTTCACAAGGCTGATAAGTGGCAGAGCTGTGATTTGAACCCAGGCATTTTTGCTCTAGGGTTCAAGTTCTTAGTAGCTGTAATATACTTTTTTTGTTTTTGTTTTGTTTTGTTTTGTTTCTTTTTGTCATGAATGAGCTATGTGTATTCTGGACTCCTAATGTCCTGCTTGCCCAGAAAGCTGTCTTCATGTTGTCTTGGTTTCTGAGCAGCAGCCAGAGTTGAGCTCTGAGTCTCCCTGCCTTCTTCAGTCTCATTTGCTCTACGTCTGCTGCTACCAGCTGAAACTGAACTCTGTACTGCCAGAGACAGACAGCACTGCATAGTTTCTTATGCCATATTATAATTTGATTGTTGATTGGTGAGAATCGGTGTTTTCTTCCCTCCACTTAATTGCTAACTCTTTGAAGCAAAGAAAAAAAAATCCCTTCTTTTCTCACCATGACTTCTGTTCAAGTGCTAATGGTATGTTTAATGCTGAATGTATACTTATTTACTACATGATTGGGGAAGCATGGATTCCTACACATAATTATAGCATCCAGGCCACAAAGCCTAAATTATTTACTATCTGATCCTTTACAGAAAAAATGCTGACCTGATGCTGAAATGTAGGCTGAGTCCTGTGCATTAGTTGAATTTTGTCAAATTATCAGCTAACACATGCTCTCCTTCTCTTTGTTCAAGACTAAATCTAGATGTCTGCCTTTCTATTTACTGCCTTTTCTCCCATTATCCACTTGTTGGTTTTATCCTGAGGTACTATTAGCTCAAAAAATAAGCCTATCTAATAAAATTCAGCTTTACTTGGGGAAGGGGATGGATGCATTAGAACCATTAGAGAAGGGCTGGAACATGTGGGAAATACTAAGTGAAAGATTCAGGCTGTGTTTTCTGGGAAAAAGAGTTTCAGGGTCTATGCTTGCTTTTCAAGGAGAAAAGTAGATATATTGTAAAATGTGCAAAACTGAAATATATGTTTCTATTGTCTGGTAGTGAATCCAGAAAGTACTAAAAGAAGAGAATGTCTATTTTCCTATTAAATTTTAGTGTGCTCTACTAAAAAGCAAATAGGCTATCAAATGATTATTTCAAAGATTTCAATAATCCTGAATAAACTTGTAACTGATTATCAAAAGAACTTTGAGCTTTGACATGTATCTAATACTTTAGATGGAACTTAACACTGATCTTTTTTTTTTTTTTTTTTGCGGTACGCGGGCCTCACACTGTTGTGGCCTCTCCCGTTGCGGAGCGCAGGCTCCGGACGTGCAGGCTCAGCGGCTATGGCGCACGGGCCCAGCCGCTCAACGGCATGTGGAATCTTCCCGGACCGGGGCACGAACCCGTGTCCCCTGCACCGGCAGGCGGACTCTCAACCACTGCGCCACCAGGGAAGCCCACACTGATCTTTAATTGAACATTTTCCTTAAATATAACTATAGAAGATGACGTTTAGTAATTGGGATTTAGAGGCAATTATTATTGTAGAAGTACATTGTGACCTAAAAACTCTGGACAAAGGAAATAATGTCACATTTAAAGAGTTTGCATCCAAACCTTCACAATATATATTGGGGACTCAATTTATGTCAAAATTATACCTTTATTTATATCAGTGTGAATTGTTATCATATAAGTTCTAAATAAAATAGGTAGGTAAAACTAGAACCTTCCAAAATCTTGGTCACCTTTAGATACATACAGAGTTGAAAATCTACTTTTTAAATCATATTACATGTTTGTAGATTTAAAATGGTTTAATCAGAGAGCCATGGGCTTTTTGTTTTGATTCTTTTCTTTCAATATGTTGTCAAAATGTATAAATATATATATATTTCAAAATTCTTTAACATGTAACATTATTATACATTATTTTTATTACTGTGTTTTTCATTGGTAGGATGGCCAGTTCTTCTATTTTTCTGGGACGAAGTTCATTTTTCAAATTAATATCTCATGACTTCTTTTTCATAACACTTGGCTCATTTGCTTTTGTCCTTCCATTTCTATGCTTACATATGAGATAACTCAGGACAGAGGAAAAAAGAATAATGAATCTCTAAATGGCACACTTGACCTAAATGTTAATGTCCAAATGTTAATGATAGAAAAAATATATATATACTCTCTGTCTTCCACCAGTGGTACACAAAATTTTATATCAAGTATGTTATAAACTATTTTGCTATAAGATAAACTTACATGAATATATTATTCCATGAAAATTACTCTCATCCCCTCAAAATGAATTTGCATAGAATTCTTATTAATTAGAATGTAAAATGTGTTATACTTGTTCAAGGGCATTATATTTTTCTCTTCCTTGGAATTGGTAATAATTTGAGTAACTTATCTACTATTGATCAAGTTGTTAATAGATATATATTTTACCTATAGCACTCATATACTTTGTAATATTTGACCAAGGGAAAATAAAGGCAGAAAGGGTTTATCATTCTGAAAGATGACAAAAGGATTCATATATTATTATTTTAATGAATATTTTAATTAAATCATGAAATTGCAGAAACATTGTCTGCTCTAAGTCCTCCATGAGTTCTATATGTGGAATCCTGCATTCACCATTTTGATTATTGTATAAAACAAATTGGAAAAATTATAACTATTAAAAGATTATCTAGCATACTTTGTTGCCAGGATACTCCATGAGCCATGGGTTCATTAACGATAATGCATTATTGTCAGCAATGGTTTGGGATGGCTTCTAGGAATTTCATCTACTGATCCATGCTCCAAAAAAAAAAACTTTGTCCCTGTATTAGGAAGGCATAGGATATTGATGAAAACATTAAAAGTTATTTAACTTCATGTCTCTCATTTTAAAATTCATTTTAACAAGTCATCACTAGAGTTTTAACTGTAATTTATACAAATTGATTTATGATTTGTATGAAAATGAAAAAATTTTATTAAACACCTAAAAATTGAAAGTAAAATGAAAAATTTTATTAAACACTAAACATTGGGCAAGAAACTGATTATGTCAATACAAGTTGAACCATGTAGGCCCCAAACTTTGGGTTCCTCATCATCTGGTCTCCACCTACACGGACATTTTCAGTGCCCTCGTCCACTGCTCCCCACCAGATACACATATAGTAGCACTAGAAATTCCATGAGTTTCTTGAAATCACAGGCTGTTTGTTACATGATTCCATCTATGCATGATTTGATGCATTTTTTCTTCCTCTTTGGGTGAACTTGTTTCCATGTACAGCCACTATCAGCTTTCCTATTCTGCCTTACATGTCAGCACCTTCACAGACTTTTAGATTTGCCCCATCCCTGTCCTAGAAAGCCATCACTAGACGCCATCACTCCCCTTCCTGAGCCACTCGATTCTGCCTTCTCACTAATTATATGTGTGTAATCTGTTTGAATGTGTTTAACCTAGTAGATTTTGAACTCCTTAGGGCATCGTTGAGTCACATTCTTCCAGCCAGCTAGACCACACAAAGAGTGGGATAATTTGTTTTCATTGAATTTCATAAAGAGCTGAGGTAAAAGTGATTTAAAAAATAATGAGTGAGAAAAAAATAAGTGAAAGCAACAGGTTGATATTGATATGAAATTTTATTCTAAGGAATAGAAAATAAACTAAAACAATTTCTAAAGCAACATCTAAGTCATTGTTGTGACGACACTGCAAAGTAAACCCTACCTCATATGCTTTTCCTTCTATTTCGATCATGTAATACTTAATGTTGGAAACATATAGTGTCAAATATTAAATTAGTCAGTCCTACAATTATATTTGAACACTTACAGTGTTGTTAATCCCATGGTATTATGTGCACTGGATGTGAAAATATGTAAGTCTTGAAGGAAATGAATGTATAGTGGGAAGAGATGAATGTATAGCACAAGTGTAATGAGAGACATATGGACAAAGCCATTAGGTAGGAGTAACAAGTTCCTTAGGCAAGGTACAGAGAGGAGGAATGACTCGTGTCCCACTAAGAGACCAGGGAAAGGCTCTGCAGTGGGGTAGTTATTACTAAACCTCTCTGTGCCTCAGTTCATCATCTGTAAAATGAGAATAGTAATAGTACCTTCCTCAAACAGTGTTGTGAGTGTGAAATGAACCGATAAATGCGGAGCTTTCAGAAGAGTGCTTGGTACATAGTATGTCCTCAACCAAAGTTAACTGACATCATCATTACTACTGCTAAAATTTTATTCAAGAGGGAACTTGACAGATACAGTCCAGATTTAGAGAGAAACTGGAAAATTTTAAAAATGCAAAAAATCAAGTGTATTTCAAGAAATGGTGAAGAGTATAGTTGATAGAAACATAAACTAGGGGAATGGGAAAAAAAAGTCTGAACTGGGAAATCTGGTTTGACAAGAAAGCAGGCTTTAAAAAAAATGTATTTATTTTAGGTAGCAGAGACCTATGAATGTTTATAAACTTTGGTTGAGGTCCTTAATTTCCTCTATTATAGTACTTCTCAAGGTTCTATGTGCACACACATCACTGGGGGATCTGATCAGATTCTGATTCAGGAAATCTATGGTAGGGCCAGAGATTCTGCATTTCTAGCATCCTCCATGCTGATGTCAGTGCTGCCATCCCAAACCCCACGCTTTGAACCTGCTTATTTACTTGGTTGTAGACTGGCCTCCACCTGCTAGAATGTAAAGTTGGTATATGCAGAGACTGTATCCGTCCTGTTCATCATTGTACCTCTAGTGTCTGACACTGTGCTCAGCATGTAGTAAGTGGTCAGAAAATATGCAATGAATGAGTGAATAAATGGCTGGAAAAATAAATATAAAAATATGAAGACAGGGGCTTCCCTGGTGGCACAGTGGTTGAGACTCCGCCTGCCGATGCAGGGGACACGGGTTCATACCCCGGTCCGGGAAGATCCCACATGCCGCG
>NW_006774797.1:0-801 GCF_000442215.2 Lipotes vexillifer
TAATACTAACACGTGCCCTAACACGTACACTAACCCTCAACCGTTGTCGTACCCTAACCTGTAACCTAAACTGTCTCCATTATGTAACCCTAACCCTAACCAGAACCCTACACCTAACCCTTACCCGAAGCCTTAACCTAAACCGTGCCCTAATGCTACACCGTACGCTAACACTAACCCATGCCCTAACACGCACGCTAACCCTCAAAACTTGTCGTACCATAACCTGTACCCTAAAGCATCCCCGTTCTCTAACCCGAACCCTAACGCTAACCCTAACCCTAACGCTTACCCGAGGCCATAATCTAAAACGTGCCCTAATCCTAACCCGGACGCTAACACTAAACCATGCCCTAACATGTACGCTAATCCTCAACCGTACTCATACCCTAACCTTTACCCTAAACCGTCCCCATTCCCTAACCGTAACCCTAACCCTAACACTAACCCTTACCCGAAGCCTTACCCTAACACGTACCCTAAGCATAACCCGTACGCTAACACTAACCCTTGCCCTAACACGTACGGTAACCCTCATCCGTTGCCGAAGCCTAATCTGTGCCCTAAACAGTCCCCATTCGCTAAACCTAACCCTAACCCTTACCCGAAGGCATACCCTAAACTGTGCTCTAATCCTAACCCGTACGGTAACACTAACCCGTGCCCTAATATGTACGCTAACCCTCAACCGTTGTCGTACACTAAACTTTACTCTAAACCACCCCCGTTCCCTAACCTTAACCCTAGCCCTTACCCTAAACTGAACCCTTACCCTAAACCTTAAACTAACCCGAGCCCTAA
>NW_006774798.1:0-1267 GCF_000442215.2 Lipotes vexillifer
GCCTTACACTAACCTCTGCCCTAATCCTAACCCGTATACTAACACCAAACCATGCTCTAACACATGTACTAACACTAAACCGTTGTTATACCCTAACCTTTACCCTAAACCTTCCCCCTTACCTAACCTTAACCCTAACCGTAACCCTTCTCCAAAGCCTTACACTGACCCGTGCCCTAATGCTAACCGTACACTAACACGAAACTGTGCCCTAATACGTATGCTAACACTAAACCGTTGTCATACCCTAACCTGTACCTGAAACTGTCCCCATTCCCTAAAACTAACCATAACCCTAAACCTTACCCGAAGCCTTGCCCTAACCCGTGGCCTAAACCTAACGCGTACACTAACACTAAGCCATGCCCGAACACGTACGCTAACCCTAGAATGCTGTCGTACCTTAAACCATCCCCATTCCCTAACCCTAACACTAAAGCTTACACGAAGCCTTACCCTAAACCGTGTCCTAATCCTAACCCGTACACTAACACTAACCCGGGCCCTAACACGTACGCTAACTCTAAAACGTTGTCGTACGCTAACCTGTACCCTAAAACGTCCCCGTTCCCGAACCCTAACCCTCACCCTAAACCTTACCCGAAGTCTTACCCTAACCCGTGTCCTAATCCTAACCCATACACTAACACTAACCAGTGCCTGAACAGTTACGCTAACCCTAAACCATTGTCGTACCCTTACCTGTACCCTAAACCGTCCCTGTTCCCTAACCTTAACCCTAACCCTAAACCTTACCCGAAGCCTTACACTAACCCGTGTCATAATTCTAACCCATACACTAACACTAACCCATGCCCTAACACGTACGCTAACACTAAATCATTGTCATACACTCACATGTATGCTAAACCGTCACCGTGCCCTAACCCTAAACCTAAACCTAACCCTAACCCTAAGCCTTACCCGAAGCCTTACTCTAATCCCTGCCCTAATCCTAACCCGTACACTAACAATAACTCATGCCCTAACATATAAGCTAACCCTAAACCGTTGTACCCTAACCTGTACCCTAATTCGTCCCCTTTCCCTGACCCTAACCGTAACCTTAACCCTCACCCTAACCCTTACCTGAAGCCTTATCCTTACTCGTGCCCTAATCCTAAACCGTACACTAACAGTAAGCCGTGCGCTAACATGTACACTAACACTAAGCCTTTGTCATACCCTATCCTGTAACCCACACCACCCCTGTTCCATAAAACTAACCCTAAACCTAGCCCTAACCCTAAACCTTACCTGAAACCTT
>NW_006774798.1:1773-5751 GCF_000442215.2 Lipotes vexillifer
TCGTACCCTAACCTGTACCCTAAACCGTGCCTGTTCCCTAACCCTAACCCTAAGCCTAACCCTTTTCCGAAGCCTTACCCTAACCGTTGCCCTAATCCTAACCCCTACACTAACACTAACCCGTGCCCTAACACATATGCTAACCCTAAAATGTTGTGGTACTCTAACCTGTACCCTAAACCGTACCTGTTCCCTAACACTACACCTAAACCTAACCCTAACGCTAATCATTACCTGAAGCCTTCCACTAACCCGTGCCCTAATCCTAACCCATGCACTAACACTAACCACTGCCCTAATATGTATGCTAACCCAAACTGTTGTCATACCCTAACCTGTACCCTAAAACGTCCCTGTTCCCTAAACCTAATGCTAAGCCTAACCCTAACCCTAAACCTTACCTGAAGCCTTACCCTGACCTGTGCCCTGAAAATTACCGGTACACTAAATTAACCCATGCCCTAACACATACGCTAATCCTAAACCATTATCTTACCCTAATGTGTACTCTAAACCGTACCCATTCCCTAACCCTAAACCTAACCCTTACCAGAAGCCTTACACTAACCCTTGCCTTAATCCTAACCCGAACACTAACACTAACCCGTACACAAACCCTAAACTGTTGTCATACCCTAACCTGTACTCTAAACCATCCCCGTTTTCTAACCATAACCCTAACCGTAACCCTTACCCGAAGCCTTACCCTAACCTGTGCCCAAATCCTAAACCGTACATTATCACTAACCCATGCTGTAACACGTAGGCTAAACCTAAACCGCTGTCGTACCCTAAACTGTACCCTAAATCATGCCCGTTCCCTAACCCTTACCATAAACCTAATCCTTACCCAAAGGCTGACCCTAACCCTTGCCCTAATCCTAACCCCTACACTAACACTAACCCTTGCTCTAACACATACGCTAACCCTAAAACATTGTCGTACCCTAACCTGTACCCTAAAGTGTCACCGTTCCCTAACTCTAACCCTAAGCCTAACCCTAACCCTAACCCTTACACGAAGCCTTACCATAACCCATGTCCTAATCTTAACCCATACACTAACACAAACTCATGCCCTAACATGTATGCAAACCCTAAACCGTTGTCGTACCCTAACCTGTACCCTAAACCGTCCCCGTTACCTAAACCTGACCCTAACCCTAACACTTACCCGAAGCCTTACCCTAACCCGGGCCCTAATCCTAACCTGTACACCAACACTAAACCATGCCCTAACACGTACGCTAACCCTAGACTGTTGTCGTTCCCTAACCTGTACCTTAAACCATTCCCGTTCCCTATCTCTCACCCTTACCCTAACCTTAAACCTAACACTACCCGAAGCCTTACCCTACCCATTGCCCTAATCCTAACTCGTACACTACCACTAACCCGTCCCTTACACGTACGCTAACCCTAAACTTTTGTCATACCCTAACCTGTACACTAAACCATTCCCGTTGCCTAAGCATAACCCGAAACCTAACCCAAAGCCTTACACTAACCCGTGCCGTAATCCTAACCTGTACACTAACACTAACCCATGACCTAACGTGTACACTAACCCTAAACCGTTGTCGTACCATTACCCATGCCCTAAACCGTCCCCGTTTCTAACCCTAACATTAACCCGAACCCTAACCCTTACCCGAAGCCGTACCCTAACCCGTGCCCTAATCCTAACTCGTGCACTAACTCTTGCTCTAATACGTACGCTAATCCTAAACCGTTGTCATAACCTAACGTGTACCCTAAACCATCCCGGTTCCCTAACCCAAACTCCAACACTAACCCTAACTCTTACCTGAAGCCTTAACCCATCACATGCCTTAATCCTAACCTGAACACTAACACTAAGCTTTGCCCTAACAGGGACGCTAACCCTAAACCGTTGTGGTACCCTAACCTGTACCCTAAACCCGGCCCATTCCCTAACAGTAACCCTAACACTTACACGAAGCCTTACCCTAACCCGAGCCCTAAATTTAACACGTACACTAACACAAACCAGAGCCCTAAAACGAACTCTAATCCTAAACCATAGTCGTGCCCTAACCTATACCCTAGACTCTCCGTGTTCCCTAACCGTAACCCTATCCCTAACCCTTACCCTACCCGAAGACTTTCCATAACCAGCGCCCTAAACCTAACACGTACACTAACACTAAATTGTGCCCTAACACATACACTAACCCTAAACTGTTGTCATATCCTAAACTGAACCCTAAACCGTCCGCGTTCCCTAACCCTAACCCTAACCATAATGCTAACCCTAACCCTTACCCGAAGCCTTACCTTAAACCGTGCCCTAATCCTAAGTGGTACGCTAACACTAACCCATGCCTCAACATGTACACTAACACTACACTGCTGTCGTACGCTAAACTGAACCCTAAACTGTCCCTGTCCCCTAACCCTAACGCTAACCGTAAACCTTACCCATAGCCTTACACTAACACATGCTCTAATCCTAACCCGTACACTAACACTAACACGTTCCCTAATACGTACGCCAACCCTAAACCGTTATCGTACCCTAACCTGTACCCTAAACCATCCCCGTTACCTAACCCTAATCCTAACTATAACCCTTACCCGAAGCCTTACCCTAACTCATGCCCTAATCCTTAACCATACAATAACACTAAGCTGGGTCCTAACCCGTACGATAATGCTAACCCATTGTGGTACCCTATCCTGTACCCTAAACCATCCCCGTTCCCTAACCCTAATCCTAACTATAACCCTTACCCGAAGCCTTACCCTAACTCATGCCCTAATCCTTAACCATACAATAACACTAAGCTGGGTCCTAACCCGTACGATAATGCTAACCCATTGTGGTACCCTATCCTGTACCCTAAACCATCCCCGTTCCCTAACCCTAATCCTAACTATAACCCTTACCCGAAGCCTTACCCTAACTCATGCCCTAATCCTTAACCATACAATAACACTAAGCTGGGTCCTAACCCGTACGATAATGCTAACCCATTGTGGTACCCTATCCTGTACCCTAAACCATCCCCGTTACCTAACCCTAACCCTAACAGTAACTCTAACTCTTACACGAAGCCTTACCCTAAACCGTGCCTTAATACTAACCCGTACACTAACACCAACCCGTGCCCTAACATGTACGCTAACACTAAGCCTTAGTCGTACCCTAACGTGTAACCTGCACTGTCCTGTTCCCTAACCCTACACCTAACCCTAAACCTACTCCTAACCATAACACTTACCCAAAGCCATACCCTATCCCATGCCCTAATCCTAACCTGTACACTAACACTAACCCGTCCCTAACACGTATGCTAACCCTAAACTGTTGTCATACCCTAACTTGTACCCTAAACCGTCCCCGTTCCCTAACACTAACCCTAAGACTTACCCGAAGCCTTACCCTACCCGTGCCCTTATCCTAACCCTTACACTAACAGTAACCAATATCCTAACACATACGGTAACACTAAACCATTATCGTTTCCTAACTTCTACCCTAACCCGTCCCCATTCCTTAACCCTAACCCTAAACGTTACCAGAAGCCTTACCTTAAACCGTGGTCTAAACTTAACCGGTACTCTAACTCTAACCCCTATTGTAACACATATGCCAACCCTAAACATTCGTCGTAGACTAACCTGTACCCTAAACCGTCCCCGTTCCCACAACCTACCTAACCATAATACTTACCCGAAGCCTTCCCCAAACCAGTCTCCTAATCCTAAACCATACTCTAACACTAACCCTTATCCTAACATATATGCTAACACTAAACCATTGTCGTACACTGACCTGTACCCTAAAATGTTCCCGTTCCCTAACTTTAACACTATCCCTTACCTGAAACCTTACCCAACATGTCCCCTTATGCTAACACATTCACTAACACTAACCCGTACCCTAACACATACGCCAACACTAAACTGTTGTCGTACACTAAACTGTACACTATACGTCCCCGTTCCCTACAA
>NW_006774798.1:7876-10077 GCF_000442215.2 Lipotes vexillifer
GAGAGCAAACGCAGACCCTTTGAAGTCATACTGCCTGGTACCCATTCCATGGGTCCCAACTCTCCAGGTTTAAGGGATACTTCCTTCAGCTAAAACATGCATGGGGAAGCCAGAGTATGGTCCACCCGTGTGATCGGACAGCGTTCACAGAAGGCATCTCAGTTTACGTGCCCTGGTACACACGTTGGCCATTCCAGATGCTTTCCTGACACTCCACGCTTGGAGAGTCAGTGCCTTTAACCTCCTGTTTGGCACAGTGTGCAATTTCTGTGGAAGACGGACAGGAATGGGGAGAACCAATGAGAGACTAGCTGTAGGTGTTTGGACAGGCACACTTAACTCCAATTTCCCAGCAGCAGAAAGAATTAACCAAACCCTTAGCCTGCCGTGCCTGAACCAGACTCGGGTCTGAAGCAATTATGCCGTATTGCGGCCAGCTCACAAGAAAGCGAGTGGAGAAAAGGAGCTCAGGGGCACTGTAATTCACAAACCTGCAGAGTTATAAATGACAGTTTTCGTCCACAAATATATTCATGTAAGGCTGAGAAGAGGACTTGAATGTGATGCCGAATTGCAGGAAACCAATTTCAGGAGGCCGTTCAGAATTGCATTTAAACCTTATGAAAGTAGGCAGAACGTGGACCACGATGCCCTTGGCCAAAAAGGGCGTATGCATATTTTCCTGAATATATTTAAGAAAAAACGCATACACCCTTTTTGGGCAACCAAGAAAGATTGCAAGGGACATCTGCAGTACAATGAAGTCTCACTTCGCCCTGGTCAAAAGGGACATCCAAAAAAAGTATAAATTCCAGAAAGGCAGGAAGGCCACGGAGAAAAGGGAGCATTGTTATGCTGATGGGTGGGATGTAAATTGCCAACAACCACTCTGGGGAAATGTATGGTGTTTCCTGAAGCATCGAAAAAACAATGGTACATAGCCTAGGGCAGTAGGCTTAGGAAAACTGAAATCAAAAACACAGAGCCACCGCAAAGTTCGGGGCTGCTCTGTGTACAAGAACCTCGTCCAGGGTACAAGGTAAACATCCCAGAGAGCGAACAATGGATCATGAAGTTGTGGTACGTATGTGCAATGGAGAATCACTCAGCAATGAAATCAACATCACCAGGCCCGTAGCTGCATAATGAGTGGTTTAGGTACGATGATTCTAAGTGATATAAGTCACACAGAAAAAGAAACATCATAAGAGATCACTAATACAGCGAATGGAAACGTGGCTACACATGAACTGAATTACGAAACAGAAGAGAGTCTCTCATTTAGAAAAGAAACTTATGCTTGCATAAGGGGAAAGGTGAGAGGGGGTGCTGCATAAAAGCAGAGATTGAAATTAGCACAGATAACGCTCCATAAGCCAAATATGTAATAGACAAGACCTACTCCTTGCTCCACGAAATGGACTCAACACCCCATATTCAACACATAGGGATATACATGACTGGTAGGAATCTTGAAACCTATGTATTTATATGTCTCCGTAAGAGAATCAAGTGTGTGTAGAGCGGCACGAAAGCAGCAGTGAAATTCAGCTAAATCCCATTATAAAAATAAATTTCAAAAACAAAACACAAGGACAGTGAAATAGAGAGACATTCTTAGAGAATTCAATAAGGGCTTGTGATGAAACCTGGATTTACCAATTCTACACCCACAGCTGTGTGAGACATAAGGCTGGACACTTGGGGCTGATAGGATCGTTGAGGCTCGGAGAGCAAATGCAGACCCTTTGAAGTCATACTGTCTGGTACCCATTCCATGGGTCCCAACTCTCAAGGTTTAAGGGATTCTTCCTTTAGCTAAAACATGCATGGGGAAGCCAGAGTATGGTCCACCCGTGTGATCGGACAGCGTTCACAGAAGGCATCTCAGTTTACGTGCCCTGGTACACACGTTGGCCATACCATACGCATTCCTGACACTCCACGCTTGGAGACTCAGTGCCTTTAACCTCCTGTTTGGCACAGTTTGCAATTTCTGCAGAAGATGGACAGGAATGGGCAGAACCAATGAGAGATTAGCTGTAGGTGTTCGGACGGGCACATTTAACTCTAATTTCCCAGCATCAAGAAGAATTAACCAAACCCTCAGCATGCCGCACCTGAACCAGACTAGGGTATGAAGCATTCGGCGGTATTGCGGCCAGCTCACAAGTAAGCGAGTGGAGAAAAAGAGCTCAGGG
>NW_006774799.1:0-211 GCF_000442215.2 Lipotes vexillifer
CCTACTTGGTACTCATGCATGGGCAATCCAGAAGTAGGACCAATTAATACGTAATGCAGCCAATCTTTATTTACAGGATATGGAAGCTGGAAGATAAATTCTCCTTCCCGTATCCTTACTCCAGATAGGTTTTTCTAATATGATATCGTTCATTTGCACTTTTACAAGATGCTTGCCTGTTGGTAAGCATTCAGTCATGCTTGTTACAAAA
>NW_006774800.1:0-2010 GCF_000442215.2 Lipotes vexillifer
ACGAACCCGTGTCCCCTGCTTTGGCAGGCGGACTCTCAACCACTGTGCCACCAGGGAAGCCCTGTTATTACTTGTTAAACATCTTTTTCCTCATGACCAACATGTCTAAACTTGATCTTTCCACAACCTGCTCAAGAGTCACCTGCACTAGGAATCCTTCTCTTGCCCAAATAGATCTATCCCTTCCTCTGGTCTCCCATGGCTTAGACTCTCAATATCCTTTCTGGAATCAATCAGTTTCTCCCTCGATTTATAATTCTTAGCCTATATTTCTTATCTTCCCTAATTTGACTATAAACTTCCTAAGAGCAGGCACCAGGTATAATTCACATTTATATTTCTCAGACCTTCAGGCACTGTGAACTCATTCAAATATGTACTTGAGCCTAATTCATCTGTTAGAGCATAAGGGTGAAGAAAAGAGTGTTGTCATTTTCAAAAGAGCATTATCAGTCTTTTCAAGATTTAATTTATAGCTTATCTTCCTTGGTTATTGCTAAATATGAACTTACGCACCATGCAGCTTTCTCCCTAGGAATCCCTTCTGTAATTCAGTGAAAGATACAATGGATACGAGAGGTCTGAGAACACATGACCATATAGATGTGGTTACATACCATACACATTATTTGATGCAAATAAACAATCCCCAAATAACTCATTTTCCTACCTAGTGCTTTGACTTTTAGCACCATTGTACTTACATTAATCAGAAAACTTTGTAGTGGTAACTCTAAGTCAAAAAACATTTCTTTCAAAAACAAGAATTCACCCATTTGGTCTTGACCATAGATTGATAAGAAACACACCTAAGGTTTAAGATTTGAAACCTCAAGATAATAGATGCAAACATGGCTGTGAGCAGGTAGATAACCTACATGCAGAGAATAACAGCAACAACAAATACAACAAAAACCTGTGTAACCAAAAGTATAAGCAGGGTAGAAACAAACTCAAAGTCAAATGCTAAAATTTTACATAGTTTTAATTGACACATATTTATGCTTTAAAAGTCTATGTTTACTTACCAATATAATAAAGCCATGGAAAGTTTCTGCCTTCTATTACCTATATCATTAGTTATATATTAAGAAATCCAGGAACCCCATTCTAAACATTTTTTTTACAATATATTCCCATTAAATATGCAGACATATGATCTCATTATTTATCTAGAAAGGGAGGAGTTGGCAAGATTATAAAGCATTTACAACTAAATTTCTTTCTAAGTAAATCAAAATAAAAACGAATCCTCTAAACAACAATAAATATGTTCATCTCAATT
This sequence comes from Lipotes vexillifer, assembly GCF_000442215.2. Lineage (NCBI taxonomy): Eukaryota > Metazoa > Chordata > Mammalia > Artiodactyla > Lipotidae > Lipotes > Lipotes vexillifer. Next base: position 1,286 of record NW_006774800.1, read on the forward strand.
TAGCCTTCAGCTCCTGTCAGTGAAAACTTTAATAGACAACATAGTCAACAGAATTACTCCGTCACAATTCTACAGAGATTTTGCTAATTCTTTTCAAGTCCATTTCATCAGTTGGAAAAAAAATATTTTAAAAAGTCAAATCCTGATTTAATAAGTGGGGGATTTGAATAAATTACATACCTCCCATGTTCAATGAACTTTAAATGAATTTCACTACAATCCATTGCCAGGCAACTAGGCTCTATCCTTAAGAATTTCAACAACATACTAATATTAAATTGACAAGCTGAACAAATACACTACTGAGTATTTCAGCCTTGTAAGATTTTAAATAAGTGGGATTTTTCTCATTAACTCTATCAATCATCTATAAATACAAGATTATACATACCTAATACATTGATGTTGCTATTTTAGACCTCAAGAAAGTTATGCCTATAATAGTATGTTTGTCAGTAAAGCTCAAACCATTTAAAAACAAACTAAAATTTTATATTAGGATTTGTATATGATTGAACTTCTGTGGGGATTATACATCATTTTGACTGATAAACTGACAACTTGCTATTTCTGTGAAGTTTATTTTTTCATACAGAGAATATTTGCTTATAAATTATAGTAGCCAAGGGATTTTCATTCTGCATATATTAATTTTCTTTTCCTAGCTCCAGGTTTTAGGTCTATCACTGTGGACCAATGACCCATGAAAGCTTGAGAGGGAAAGA
>NW_006774801.1:0-204 GCF_000442215.2 Lipotes vexillifer
GCACAGTTTTGGGTAAGGCTAACTGTAAGTGTTAGGGTTAGGATTAAGATTAGGGTTTGGTTAAGGGAATGGGGACATTTTAGGGTACAGATTAGGGTACGTCAGAGGTTTAGGGTTAGCGTTCATGGGTTTAGTGTACAGGTTAGGACATGGGTTACGATTAGCGTATAGGTTAGCATTAGGACACGGTTTAGGGTAAGGCTA
>NW_006774802.1:0-2855 GCF_000442215.2 Lipotes vexillifer
AAAAAAAAAAAAAAAAGAGTCAATTGGGGAAATGTGAACTCACCAGATATTTGGCAAATATTATGAAATTACTGTTATTTTTGAAGGGTGATAATGTATTGTGGCTATGTTTTTTAAAGATTCCTTATCTTTTGGAGATAAATGCAAAAATATTTACAAATAAAATTTGGAATTTTGTGTCAGTGACGTGGGGAGGGGTAGCTGTGGGGGATATAGATGAAACATGATTGACTATGAGCTGGTAATTAACAACGCTGGGTAATGGGGACATGGGGTTTGGTTTATTATACTTCTCTGTATGTGTGTGTTTTGCATACCACCAAGCAATTCTCCAATACGAGCTGGGTTTCCTATAATTCAACTCAATTCTGACACTATCTACCTAGAGATAGTATCAGATCCCACAGGTTAAGGGCTCAGTCCCACGATACTCCCCCAACTCCACTTCAGATACCAATCACAAGTCCAGGTTATTCACCTGTCCTTCTGGCCAACTGGCTATAGATCAGTGGCCTCCACAACACCCTCTCTGGGTTGGATTAATTTGCTAGAGAGACTCACAGAACTCAGAGGAACATTTTACTTACTAAATTATTGGCTTATCATAAAAGGATATAACTCAGAAATAGCCAGATGGAAGGGATGCTTAGGGCAACGCATGTGAGAAGGGTTGCAGAGCTTCCATGCCCTCTCTGAGCACGACACCCTCCCAGCACCTCCACATGTTCACCAACCCAGCTCTACAACCTTGTCCTTCTGTTTTTTTAATGGAAGCTTCATTATATAGGCATGATTGACTAAATCATTGGCCATTGGTGACTGAACTTAATCTCCAGCCTCACTCCCCCTCCTCAGAAGTCAGGGGGGTGGGACTGAAAGTCCCACCCCTATAATCAATAGCTGGTTTCCTTGGCAACGAGCACCCACCCTAAGGTGCTTTCCAAAAGTCACCTCATTAACATAAACTGAGGTGTGGTTGAAAGGGGCTTGTTATGAATATCAAGATGCCATTCTAGCTCTTATTACTTAGGAAATTCCAAGGCTTTTAGGCTCGGTGCCAGAAACAAAGAAACCAAATATATATTTCTTATTATAAATCACACTATCATAATTTTTTGTTATATTGTGGTTTACTGTCTTGACATTTATGTGTTTGAAATTTTCCATAACAAAAAGTGAAAAAAGTCATCCACCCAACTTGAAGCTTTAAAGCAATGACTCTAGCAACTATAGTTCTAAGACAGTCTTCTCCCCCATGCTCCAGAACCTTATCCAAATTTCTGCTCCACATCTCCCTAACACCTCTAACTCAACAGGTCCGAGAGGCGATTCTCACTCCTCCCTGTAAACATCACTTCTCGCCCCCATTCCCTGTCCCTGTGAGACCAGATAACTTCAAGTCATCCTCATCTCATTCATTCACAAGGCAGTCTAGTTCTGCACAAGTAGCAACAATTCTTCTCAAATAAACTTTTTTTTTGACAACCTCCTCACCTCCCTGCACCCATCTCATGCTCCGCAGCAGTCCACCTCAAAACCACTGCAAGGATGGCAATTTTAAAATAAACATCTCTGCCAAGCTTCGAGCCTTCTGATGGCTCCTTGCCATCAACAGCACAAAAGTCTCCACTTCTGAGCAAAGCACACTCTGTTGATTTCTTTGTGTTTATCAGGTCCTGAGGTTTTCCTGATACCATCTTAGTGAATCCAGTTCTCACAAAGGACACGAAACCCATTTTAGAGCTCATTATCTGACTAGTGAGTGGCACAGCCTGTTCACCTCTCACAGCCACAGTCACAACAAGGGATCTCCTGAGGCGGTGTGGCCAGGCAGCCCTTACCAGAAAGCCAGTGTCACCATTCAGCCAGCAACCCCCCAGTTCTATATTCATGCCATGGCCCCCCCGACTGTCTCCACGAGAGATGGGACCCAAGGCTCATATATTCACAGCGGCTGGCTGACTAGATAGGCAAAATGTGGCCACAAAACAGAATTTTGCTCTGTGTGACTAAATGATCTATTTAAGGTGCAAACTCAAACCCAATCAACTGTCCTCCTCCTTAATATCAGAGTGACAGCTCCTAAGCAAAGGAATTCAGATATTAACCATAAAAGGAGGAGAAATTAAGCCACTAAAAAGGATATACTTTCTGGTAAGAATAACAAATAGGCGTATGAATCACCTTTATAAAAAGCACTCAAAATAGGTTAGCAAAATTCAAGTGGAGAGTGTTTGAAGAATATGCCAGCCACTGGAGAGCAGAGCCCAAGATGTCTTTTTCCAATACCATCCACTATGTTGTCTATTTCTTCTTTCCATGTGCCTCTCAGTCACTCAGCCCCAAACTATAGCTTTTTTTTTTTTGTAGACAGATGAAAAATGTCTCCCTAGCCTCAAAGCATTGATACTAAGTAACACTGAACAGAATGAAGTGAAATCTACGATTGGTGACAATAATCAACTTAATGACAACACACACAATTGGTACCTCTCCGAATTATACATAAAACAAATATTCATTGAGTAGCTTACCACATGCCAGGCACTGGGAGTACAGCATTCAACAAGAGTGACAAAAATCCTGCCCTTGTAGGGCTTACAGTCTACTAGGGGAAAGAATGTTTTAAAAACAAGATAAATAAGTTAAATAGTATATTGTAAGTACTGAGGAGGAAATAAAGGAGGGAAGGAGCACAGGTGGTGTTGTGGGTAGTCCTGGGGTAAGACAGTGATGCAATATTACAGAACAAAGAAGAGGTGATAAATCGTCCTAAATATAACAGGTTACCTGCTCTTCTTGCCATTATATTCTCCACCAGTTATGTCTGTCCATGTTTTTTTTTTTTTTTTTTT
>NW_006774804.1:0-347 GCF_000442215.2 Lipotes vexillifer
GAAATCAGCACAGAAACCGTTCCAGAAACCAAATATTTAATAGACAAGAGCTACTCTTTGCTCAACGAAGTGGACTCAACACCCCATATTCAACGCATACGAATAGACCTGACTGGTAGGAATGTTAAAACCTATGTATTTATATATCTCCGTAAGAGAAACAAGCGTGTGTAGAGAGACATAAACACAGCACTGAAAATCAGCCAAATCCCCGTATAAAAATAAATTTCAAAACCAAAACACAGTGACAGTGAAATAGAGAGACATTCTTACATACTTCCTTGAGGACTCGTGATGAAACCTGGATTTACCACATCTACACCCACAGCTATGTGAGACATAAGGCT
>NW_006774806.1:0-585 GCF_000442215.2 Lipotes vexillifer
TGCCACCCCTACCGAATGGACTTTCATTGTCGGGTGCCAAGAACATCATAAGGTGAGGGTCGTAGGGTCGATAGCTGCCCAGCAAATAGCCACCTTCTACCAGTCCACGGGGCTCTCCGGCGTAGCCTAGGCGGCTTTTTCCGCTGCCCATGTCCGCCCCATGGGCGGTGTAGCGCACGCGGCGGATCTGCTGATCGTTTTCAACCTGCACCGTGCCTTGACCATCGCAGCCTGTCAGCAAGACCTCGCGTACAGCCTGGGCCATCGTATTCTGGGCAAACACGAAGGTGTCGTCGCGTAGTAACGATAATGCGTCGTCCGACCGGGAGCCGCGTGTACTGATCAGCCGATCACCCTGATAGAACCAGAGCGTCTTAACCCCATTCTGTGTAGTTTGCGTGGCTCTGCCCAGCGGGTCGTATTGATAATCGTATTGACCGTTGCCGCTGATCACTGCGCTGAGTCGCCCCTCTGCGTCCCATTTCAGCTCGCGGCCAAGACCGTCGCGTACCAGACGCCCATCGGCGTCGTACTCCAACGTCAGTGTCTGGGGGGCAGGGTAGGTATGTGTGATGGTAATGGGGC
>NW_006774807.1:0-1199 GCF_000442215.2 Lipotes vexillifer
CAGCGGCCATGGCTCACGGGTCCAGCCGCTCCGCGGCATGTGGGATCCTCCCGGACCAGGGCATGAACCCGCATCCCCTGCGTCGGCAGGCGGACTCCAACCACTGCGCCACCAGGGAAGCCCTCATTATAAAATATTTTGTAATTAGGAATTGAGTAACAAAACATTTTTAATTTTGCCAATGAATGTAGGTATCATTAGCCAGACTATGGGAAAGGAAAATTACATGTCAAAACTATTTTGCAGCATTAAAATCCTCCCTTTGGTGGTCAATCCTTAATTTCATGAATATTATACTTGATTTTATAACTCCCCATCAATGATAGGATCGGAGGTCTTGGTGATAGCATTAGGCAATATGGCTTTGTGTGTAGCCACATTACCACAATTATGCAAAGACTACATTGTCTAATCTTCCAGTTTCCTAAGTCAACTCATCTTGAGTGACCTATTATGTAGCTATGAGTGTGCTCACGTTCATCACTGAAAAATGTCTACTATGTTCAGGAACTTAGTTGAAATATTATTTGCAATATTATTCAGACTTGATGATATAAAACACAAGTAAATTTTTCGTAAAAAAAAATAAAAAAAAAAAAAAAACACTAGCCATATGCATATGTCTGCAATCAGTTTGACCTATGAAAGTAGAGGTCAGAAAAGTGAAAGAAGAGTTGGCTGTCATTCACATAAAGTGTACTATTTGGACTCTTGGAGCCCCTCTTTTATTTATTAGGTAGAATCCATAGATAGAAGAAAGAAATGGTAGAATACCAGTCTAGTAAAGAATATGTGTATTTACTGGAAGATAGAATAGAAATAAAAAAATAAAGAAATGAGGGAAATAGTTTTTAGGAGAAATAGAAGAGGGGTCAATCATAAACCTAGGCAGGTAAGCATTTAAAAAAACCCAAAAAGATATGGCTCATGGGGTGGAATACCAAGGTTGAAAGTGAAGTGATAGGACTTGAAAAATGTCATTATTGTTGGTGTCTGTTTTCAGTTGTCCTTCATAAACCATAGAATAAATTCACCACTGAATGCTAATAACACCTTACCATCTATCTTCTGGTAACACCAAACACAAATCTAGGTAATCGCATTTCCTTAATGGTGCACTTACTGGTTTTTTAATGTCATATTCTTTTTTTTTTTTTTAACATCTTTATTGGGGTATAATTGCTTTACAATGGTGTGTT
>NW_006774808.1:0-483 GCF_000442215.2 Lipotes vexillifer
CCGTTGACGTACCCTAACCTGTACCCTAAACCGTCCCCATTCCCTAACCCTAACCCTTCCCGGAAGCCTTACCCTAACCCGTGCACTAATCCTAACCCGCACTCTTACACTAACCCGTGCCCTAACACGTACGCTAACCCTAAACAGTTGTCATACTCTAACCTGTACCCTAAACCGTCCCCATTCCCTAACCCTAACCCTAAGCCTAACCCAAAACCTAACCCTTACCCGAAGCCTTACCCTACCACGTGCCCTAATCCTAACCCGTACGCTCACACTAATCCGTGTCCTAAGACGTACGCTAACCCTCAGCCGTGGTCGTACACTAAACTATACCCTAAAGCGTCTCCGTTCCCTAGCCCTAACCCTAAACCTTACCCGAAGCCTTGCCCTAACCCGGGCCCGAATCGAACCCGTACACTAACACTAATCAGTGCCCTAACACGTACGCCAACACTAAACCGTCCCCATTGCCTAACCCTA
>NW_006774809.1:0-2227 GCF_000442215.2 Lipotes vexillifer
CGAACCCGTGTCTCCCGCATCGGCAGGCGGACTCTCAACCACTGCGCCACCAGGGAAGCCCTGAACTATTGTTTCTTGACTGCTTTTCCTTTGGCCCTCACTTCCCTTAAGATCAGTAATTACTGAGACCTGTTCAAAGGCAAGCATTGTGGCCAGGCTTAGATCACAAAATGGCTCAGGCCAAAAGTGGCTTCTCTTATGTCTAGAAAGCCATGCCTGTTCCCTTTCTCTGGGGTCCCCCAACTTATCTGCTTACACTTGCATGATTAATATATTTTAGAATTTCAAAAACATGAATTGGATGTTCTGGGAATGGTCTGAAGAGAAAGGAACTGAGAGGAAATTAGATGCACGTGGAGAGGACAGGCTGGGTCTGGCTGCTTTGCTGAGTTGCACAGAGGACACAGGTGTGCCTGGAATGAGCACGCCGTGTTCTGTTCTCCACAGTGCTGAAGAAAGAAGCCTCCTGTGTGGTGCTATAGTTTAGAGATCCAGGCATAAACCTTGTGACAAGGAGGGTGATGGTGCCCACACATCTCAGAGGAGGGGTGGCCAAAGACAGGAAGGGCTGGCTATTCAATGGGAAACACTTATATGAGGGGGAAATCTTATACTATATTTTGTCTGTGTAGGGGCAATGCAGGTGTTACTGAGTCCAAGCGCATACTGCTCCCCGCACAGCAGACCAATAAATCCAGAGACAAGGTCTTGGGGCAAGGAATGGTGACTTTATTTAGAAAGCCAGCAGACTGAGAAGATGGTGGACTCGTGTCCCAAGAACCATTGTACCCAAGTTAGCATTCAGGCTTCATTTTTGCTAAAAGAGGAGGGGTTGTGGTAGACTTCTTGGTGCCAGAATCCTTTGTTCACAGTGTTCCATTAAACCTCCAGCAAGAGAATTGTTATCTTCCGTTCTGACACTTTTTACCTCTACATAAATGGAAAGTGTTACACCTTTAAAGGTCAAGCCTGGGAGGCAGAGCATTGAGAAAGGGCTATTATGTACAATATATATTTCAGGCTCTAGGCAACCTTGTTTTACAAAAGGTGCAGAGCCAGCATGACCGAGCACAGGCCACTGAGCGCAAGGTTTAGATTCAATATGGAGTCAGGTGTGTTCTTCTTTGCCGCACAGGGAAAGTGTCCAAAACCTCGAACTGGCAGTTGGAGTTTGTCTCCTGGTTGAGGAGGAGTTTTTTCCACTATTAGAGCAGAGACAAATTCTTGGAGACTAGCGGTGGGAAAGTATGGATTCTTAATACATTTGGTCCACACAGATTGAGTTTGCCCATCGGCCAAGGCTCTGAGCTCTGTGCTGATGGGCTGTCGGCAGGGTCAGGGTGGTTCTTCCTAGTTTACCCTCCTCTACTTCCTCCTCACATATTCAATATGTTAATTTACCTGCAGAATATTCTTAGTCCTACTCGATGCATATTTTACTCCTGCCTGTCTTAACACGGTCCTTGACGCTGAATATATTATAAGCACATAATACAGAGCATTTCTATACAGCTTCCTGTTATTAACATCTTGCATTTGTATGCTGTATTTGTCCCAAGTCGATACACGCTGATTAACTAAAGTGTATAGTTTAAGAATTCACTTCTCTTTTTGTATAGTCGTAAATGTTTTGACAATTGCATAACATCATGTGTCCACCGTCACTGTATCATTCACAGAATTTCACTGCCCTAAAAATCTCTCCCTTCCTTCCCCCAGAACCTCTGGCAACCACTGATCTTTGTACTGTCTATAGGTTTGCCTTTAACAGAATTTCACAGAGTTGGAATCATACAGTATGTAGCCTTTTCAGATTGGCTTCTTTCACTAGCAATATGCATTTAAGTTTCCTTCATGTCTTTTTATAGCTTGATAGCTCATCTCTTTTCATTGCCGAGTAATATTCCATTGTTTGGATGTACCAAGTTTGCTTACCACTCACCTACTGAAGGGCACCGTGGTAGCTTCCAGGTTTTGGCGATTGTGAATAAAGCTGTTGTAAACATTTGTGTGCAAGTTTTTGTGTAGACCTAAGTTTTCAACTCATTTGGATTGCTGGATTATATGAAGACTATGTTTAGCTTTGTAAGAAACTGCCAAATAGTCTTCCAAAGTGTACCTTTTTTTTTTTGTTTCTTTTTGCGGTACGCAGGCCTCTCACTGATGCGGCCTCTCCCGTTGCGGAGCACAGGCTCCGGACGCGCAGGCTCAGTGGCCATGGCTCACG
>NW_006774810.1:0-2792 GCF_000442215.2 Lipotes vexillifer
GCGTACATATTAGGGCCCATGTTAGTGTTAGCGTGCGGGTTTGGATTAGGCCACAGTTTAGGGTAAGGCTAACGGTAGGGTTTAGGCTTATGATAAGGTTTATGGTTATGGTTAGGGAACGGGGACGGTTTAGGGTACAGACTAGGGTTAGACAATGGTTTGTGGTGTGCGTACGTGTTAGGGCACAGTTTAGTGTTAGTGTATGGCTTAGGAATAGGGCACGGTTTAGGTTAAGGCTAACGGTAAGGGTTAAGGTTAGGGTTAGGGTTCGGGTCAGGGTTAGGGAACCGGGACGTTGTAGGGTACAGGTTAGGGGACGACAATGGTTTAGGTTTAGCGTACGTGTTAGGGCACAGGTTAGTGTTAGCGTACGGTTTAGGATTAGGGCACGGTTTAGGGTAAGGCTAACGGTAATTGTTAGGTTTATGATTAGGGTTAGGGTTAGGGAACCGGGACGTTGTAGGGTACAGGTTAGGGGACGACAATGGTTTAGGTTTAGCGTACGTGTTAGGGCACAGGTTAGTGTTAGCGTACGGTTTAGGATTAGGGCACGGTTTAGGGTAAGGCTAACGGTAATTGTTAGGTTTATGATTAGGGTTAGGGTTAGGGAACCGGGACGTTGTAGGGTACAGGTTAGGGGACGACAATGGTTTAGGTTTAGCGTACGTGTTAGGGCACAGGTTAGTGTTAGCGTACGGTTTAGGATTAGGGCACGGTTTAGGGTAAGGCTAACGGTAATTGTTAGGTTTATGATTAGGGTTAGGGTTAGGGAACCGGGACGTTGTAGGGTACAGGTTAGGGGACGACAATGGTTTAGGTTTAGCGTACGTGTTAGGGCACAGGTTAGTGTTAGCGTACGGTTTAGGATTAGGGCACGGTTTAGGGTAAGGCTAACGGTAATTGTTAGGTTTATGATTAGGGTTAGGGTTAGGGAACCGGGACGTTGTAGGGTACAGGTTAGGGGACGACAATGGTTTAGGTTTAGCGTACGTGTTAGGGCACAGGTTAGTGTTAGCGTACGGTTTAGGATTAGGGCACGGTTTAGGGTAAGGCTAACGGTAATTGTTAGGTTTATGATTAGGGTTAGGGTTAGGGAACCGGGACGTTGTAGGGTACAGGTTAGGGGACGACAATGGTTTAGGTTTAGCGTACGTGTTAGGGCACAGGTTAGTGTTAGCGTACGGTTTAGGATTAGGGCACGGTTTAGGGTAAGGCTAACGGTAATTGTTAGGTTTATGATTAGGGTTAGGGTTAGGGAACCGGGACGTTGTAGGGTACAGGTTAGGGGACGACAATGGTTTAGGTTTAGCGTACGTGTTAGGGCACAGGTTAGTGTTAGCGTACGGTTTAGGATTAGGGCACGGTTTAGGGTAAGGCTAACGGTAATTGTTAGGTTTATGATTAGGGTTAGGGTTAGGGAACCGGGACGTTGTAGGGTACAGGTTAGGGGACGACAATGGTTTAGGTTTAGCGTACGTGTTAGGGCACAGGTTAGTGTTAGCGTACGGTTTAGGATTAGGGCACGGTTTAGGGTAAGGCTAACGGTAATTGTTAGGTTTATGATTAGGGTTAGGGTTAGGGAACGGGTATGGTTTAGGGTACAGGTTAGGGTGCCACACTGGTTCACGGTTAGCATAAGTGTTAGGGCATATTTAAGTGTGAGCGTACGGCATAGGATTAGGGCATGGTTTAGGTTAAGGCTAAGAGTAAGTGTTAGGGTTAGGGTTAGGGTTAGCGAACGGGGACGGTTTAGGGTACAGGTTAGCGTATGACTATGTTTTAGTGTTAGCGTACGTAGTAGGGCACAGGTTAGTGTTAGCGTATGGTTTAGGATTAGTGCACAGTTTAGGGTAAGGCTAACAGTAAGTGTTAGGGTTAGGATTACGATTAGGATTTGGGTTAGGGAATGGGGACATTTTAGGGTACAGGTTAGGGTACGTCAAAGGTTTAGGGTTAGCGTTCGTGTTAGGGCATGGGTTACTATTAGTGTACAGGTTAGCATTAGGGAACGGTTTAGGGTAAGGCTAAGGGTAAGGGTTAGGGTTAGGGTTAGGGATTGGGGACATTTTAGGGTACAGGTTAGGGTACGACAAATGTTCGGGGTTAGCGTATGTGTTGGGGCACGTGTTAGTGTGAGCATACGGCTTACGATTAGGACCCGGGTTAGGGTAAGGCTAAGGGGAAGCATTAAGTGTTATGGTTAAGGTTAGGGTTAGGGTTAGGAAACGGGGGCAGTTTAGGGTACAGGTTAGGGTAAGACAACGGTTTAGGGTTAACGGACCTGTTAGGACATGGGTTAGTGTGAGCATACAGGTTAGGATTAGGGCACGGTGTAGGAAAAGGCTAAGGGTAAATGATAGGGTTACGATAAAGGCTAGGGTTAGGGTTAGGGAATGGGGATGGTTTAGGGTACAGGTTAGTGTACGACAATGTTTTAGGGTTAGCGTACTTGTTAGGGCATGGTTTAGTGTTAGCTTACGGGTTAGGATTAGGGCACGGGTTAGGGTAAGGCTAAGGGTAAGTGTTAGGGTTACAGTTAGAGTTACGGTTAGTGTTAGGGAACGGGGACGGTTTAGGGACAGACTAGTGTACGATATGGTTTATGGTTAACGTACATGTTAGGGCACTGTTTAGTGTTAGCGTACGGGTTAGGATTAGGGCACAGGGTAAGGCTAAGGGTAAGCATAATGTTTAGGGTTAGGGTTAGGGAATGGAGACGTTTTAGGGTACAGGTTAGGGTACGGCGATGGTTTAGAGTTAGCGTATGTGTTAGGGCACCGGTTAGTGTTAAC
>NW_006774810.1:3678-4848 GCF_000442215.2 Lipotes vexillifer
TTAGGATTAGGGAATGGGTTAGGGTAAGGCTTCAGGTAAGGGTTAAGTTTAGGGTTAGGTTTAGGGTTAGGGTTAGGGAAAGTGGATGGTTTAGGGTACAATGTTGGTTTAGGATTAGCGTATGTGTTAGGGCACCGGTTAGTGTTAACGTACAGGTTAGGATTAGGGAATGGGTTAGGGTAAGGCTTCAGGTAAGGGTTAAGTTTAGGGTTAGGGTTAGGGTTAGGGTTAGGGAAAGGGGATAGTTTAGGGTACAGATTAGTGTACGACAATGGTTTAGGGTTAGTATACGTGTTAGGGTAGGGTTAGGGTTAGGGTTAGGGTTAGGGTTAGGGATTGGAAACGGTTTAGGGTACAAGTTAGGGTACGACAACGGTTTTGGGTTAGCATACGTGTTAGGTCACGGTTTAGTGTTAGCCTACGGGTTAGGATTATTGTACTCATTAGGGTAAGGCTTCGGGTAAGTGTTAGGGTTAGGGTTAGGGAAAGGGGATGGCTTAGGGTACAGTTTAGTGTACGACAATGGTTTAGGGTTAGTATACGTGTTAGGGTATGTGTTAGTGTGAGTGTACGGGTTAGGATTAGTGCACGGTTTATGGTAAGGCTAAGGGTAAATTTTAGGTTTATGGTTAGGGTTAGTGTTAGGAAACGGTGAATGTTTAGTGTACAAGTTAGGGTACGACAACCATTTAGCGATAGCGTATTTGTTATGACACTGTTAATTGGTAGCCTACGGGTTAGGATTAGGGCACGGGTTAGGGTAAGGCTTCGGGTAAGTGTTAGGGTTAGGGTTAGGTAATGGGGACGGTTTAGGATACAGTTTAAGGTAAGACAACGCATTAAGGTTAGCGTACGGGTTAGGATTAGGGCAAGATTTAGGGTCGGGCGAAAGTTAAGGGTTGTGTTAGGGTTAGGGTTAGGGTTAGGGAGTGGGTTTGGTTTAGCGTACAGGTTAGGGTATGACAACGGTTGAGGGTTCGCGTACGTGACAACGGTTAGGGTTAGCGTACGTGTTAGGGCACAGGTTAGAGTGAGCGTACTGGTTAGGATTAGGGCACGGGTCAGGTCAAGGCTTCGCGTAAGGGTTAAGGTTAGGGTTAGGGTTACGGTTAAGGTTAGGGAAGGGGGACGGTTTAGGGTACAGGTTAGGGTATTACAATGGTTTAGGTT
>NW_006774811.1:0-271 GCF_000442215.2 Lipotes vexillifer
GATACTGGCACAAAAACAGAAAGATAGATCAATGGAACAGGATAGAAAGCCCAGAGATAAACGTACACACATATGGTCCCCTTATCTTTGATAAAGGAGGCATGAATGTACAGTGGAGAATGGATAGCCTCTTCAATAAGTGGTGATGGGAAAACTGGACAGGTACATGTAAAAGTATGAGACTAGATCACTCCCTAACACCCTCCCTAAAATAATCTCAAAATGGATTAAAGTCCTAAATGTAAGGCCAGAAACTATCAAACTCTTAGAG
>NW_006774813.1:0-1672 GCF_000442215.2 Lipotes vexillifer
GCCCAGCCGCTCCGCAGCATGTGGGATCTTCCTGGACCGGGGCACAAACCTGTGTCCCCTGCACCAGCGGGCGGACTCTCAACCACTGCGCCACCAGGGAAGCCCCTGTAATTTTTTCTTAATTGACCCATTAGCAGCATTTAATAGTTTATCTCTTCCTCCTTTTTGAAATCTTTTCCTCATTTGACTTCCAGGACACCAAATGCTGCTGGTTTTCTCCCTCTCCGACTACTCCTCCTAGTTCTTCCCCTTGTTGATCTCCTCATCTTCCCATCTACATCATCCTGACCTCCCTGGAGCTTAGTCTTTGGACTCCTGTTTCTATTTACAGTAGATTTCTTGGAGATCCCCCCCAGCCTCATTGCTTCACATTTCATCTCTATCTGATGGTTTCCAGTTTATAATTCTGGCTCAGGTGTCTCTCCTGAGTTTGGATATCCAGTTTCTTTCTTAACACTTCCACAAAGATGTGTGATAGGCATCTCAACTAATACTGAGCTCTTTCTCTTCCCTTGAAAACTTGCTCCTTTTGTAATATTTCCAACATTAGTAAATGGCTACTCCATCATTCTAGTTGCTCAAAATATCGAGTTATTCTTGAATCCTGTCTTTCTTTTATAACCCATATCTAATCTGTCAGCAAATCCTTTTAGCTCTGCTTCACACTGTAGCAATATTCAGTCACCATTTCTCACTCTTCCACTTCTACCACCTGGGAACACTCTGGGAGTATCAAAGTAGCCTCTTAACTGGTCTCCTCTCTTCTACCCTTGTCCCATTCAGTCTTTTCTCAACACAATAGAGATAAGTGGGATCATGTCACTCCTTTGCTCAAACCTTGTTCAGTGCTTCTCAGAATAAAAGTCGAAGTCCTCCCAGTGGCCTGCTAGGCTCTCTACAGTCTGGTATTTCCCCCCGCTTCTCCTTTTACCTCACTGACCTTATTTACTACTGACCTCTTTTTGCTCTGCTCCTGCACCACTCTGGCTTCCTCGTACCTCCAACACATAGACATGTTCTAGTCTCAGGGCTTTTGTATTGTACTTGGAGTTTCTTCTGCCTCGAACAACCTTCCTGCAGATAAAAACATGAGTGGCCCTTTTACCTCCTGTAAGTCTTTAGACAAACATCATCTTCTTGAAGAGGCCTTCTCTTGCAGCCTATCTGCACCTCCTGCTTCCTGGACATTCATATGTAAATGTTCACAGCATGTCCCAATCCAAGCTTATTATCATCTTCCCTAAACTTAACGTCTCCAGTATGAATGATACAGTACTCGATTCTCAAGCCAGAAACCCTAGGAACCTAGGCATCATCTGTTCCTTCCCTCTCACACCAGGTTTATGTCTAATCAACACCGAGTCTTGATTCGTTCTCTTAAAAGGAGTTTTCTAACTTTTTTGCTGTGTATCCCAAAAGAATTTTGAAAAATTTGTACATTTTTATGTTGACATCTAAAAATTTTCATCTTTAAGTTTAGTTTCAGAAGATATAGTTTTATATGTTTTCTAAATACTGATGTTTTAAAATAAAATAGTCCCATTAGTCTTTTAAATGTACCCAATATACACTACCAAATGTAAAATAGATCGCCAGTGGGAAGCAGCTGCATAGCACAGGGAGATCAGCTCTGTGCTTTGTGACCAACTAGAGGGGTGGGATAGGGAGGGTG
>NW_006774815.1:0-221 GCF_000442215.2 Lipotes vexillifer
TGTAGTTTTGATTTGCATTTCTCTAATGATTAGTTATGTTGAGCATCCTTTCATGTGTTTGTTAGCAATCTGTATATCTTCTCTGAAGAAGTGTCTATTTAGGATTTCTGCCCATTTTTTGATTGGGTTGTTTGTTTTTTGATCTTGAGCTACATGAACTGCATGTAAATTTTGGAGATTAATCCTTTGTCAGTTGATTCATTTGCAAATATTTTCTCCCA
>NW_006774816.1:0-200 GCF_000442215.2 Lipotes vexillifer
GCCTGAACCAGACTAGGGTCTGAAGCAATCCTGCGGGATGGCGGCCAGCTCAAAAGAAAGCGATATGAGGAAAGGAGCTCAGGGCCACTGTATTTCACTAACCTGCAGAGTTACAGATGACAGCTTTCGTCCAAAACTATACTGAAGTTAGGCTGCGAAGAGAACTTGACAGTGAGGCAGAATTGCAGGAAACCGATTTC
>NW_006774818.1:0-2618 GCF_000442215.2 Lipotes vexillifer
CCCGTGTTCCCTGCATCGGCAGGCGGACTCTCAACCACTGCGCCACCAGGGAACCCCAACTTTGTCTATTATTTTACTGAGTTTTTAAAAATTGTTTGAATTGTAAGAGTTCTTTACGTAGTCTAGATAGAAGTCCCTTTTCAGATATCTAGATGAAAATATTTTCTCCTATTCTGTGGGTTGTCCTTTCATTTTCTCAGTGGTGTGCCTGGAAGCACAAAAGTCTTTCCTTCTGATGATGTGACATTTATCTAAATGGTGTACATTCTTGGAAGTTCCCTGGTGGCCTAGTGGTTACAAGTTGGCGCTTTCACTGCTGTGGCCCAGGTTCAATCCCTGGCCAGGGAACTGAGATCCCACAAGCTTCATGGAGCAGGCAAAAAAAAAAGAGATGTACAGTGTTGTGCATGGTTTTTGGTGGACAAGTGCTCTCATTTCTCTTGGCTGTGTATGCGGGAATGGAATCACTGGGTCATGAGGTAAGTGATTGCTAGATTTAGTCATTGATGCCAAACAGCTTTCCAAATCATTGTATAAATTTACAATCCCAGCAGCAATGGGTGGGAGTTCTCGCCAACTCCTGGTTTTGTCAAAAAGTTTGTTCAATTAATACATGCACATAAGGCGATAGTTCTGGTGCCCATATGGCAGGTGAGGAAGCTTGCCCGGGTCACTCAGAAGAAGGTCAGTGGCAGAGGAACAGCCATCTGGCTCAGAGCCAGAAGACATCTCTGCTTCTGCCTTTGAAAGGTGGAGTCCCAAGGGTTGTGTATGGCTGGTGTCTGGGTGAGTGATTAGGCACCTCCAGCCCCCAGACACACCAGTTAGGCTGCCTCAGGCCCCTGGTGGCCAGGGAGGAGATCCCAGCAAAGTGCCCATCATCTTGCATCACCTGCGGTACCAGGCACCAGTTCCGCTGGGAGGGCTGGTAGCTCCTGTCATGGCTTCGGTGTGAGCTGGGCTGCCAGGGCTTTGGTTCAGGAGCCTCGAGGGGTCATAGCCAAGGCTCCATCAGGAGCTCAACTCAACAATGTGACCCTGGGCCTTGGTTTCATCAACTGTAATGTGGGGTTATTGTATTCCTTGCTCGCCTAATTTCATGGGACGAAGGAGAGGCAGCACTGACAGGAAAATGAAAAGAAGGAAGGGTAAAGCTGTTAATTATATGGATGTTAATAATGACAATAGGACTTTCCTAGTGGTCCAGTGGTTAAGACTCTGCATTTCCACTGCAGCGGGCAGGGGTCTGATCCTTGGTCGGGGAACTAAGATTCTGCAAGCCGTATGGTGCGGCCAAATAATAATAATAATAATAAATAATAACATTGGGCAGATTTATTGAGCACTTAGCCTAAGCTTTGCCTATGGTGCCTCGATTATTTCCCTTTATGAAGTTCACATAAAAATCTGAGGCTTAAAAATAGATAAGTAGGGCTTCCCTAGTGGTGCAGTGGTTGGGAGTCCGCCTGCCAATGCAGGGGACACGAGTTCGAGCCCTGGGCCAGGAGGATCCCGCGGAGCGGCTGAGCGTGTGCACCACAACTACCGAGGCCTTCGCGCCTAGAGCCCGTGCTCCACGATGAGACAGTCCACCGCAATGAGAAGCCCGCGCACCGCAATGAAGACCCAATACAGCCAAAAATGAAAACAAACAAATTTATTTTAAAAAATAGATAACTAACGAGAAACTGCCGTATAACACAGGGACCTCTACTTCACTTTGCTTTACAGTAGAAACTGACACAACATTGTAAAACAACTATACCCCAATTAAAAAAAAAAAAATCTGAGGCTGAAGACCCTCCAAAACACAGCCACTAGGGGTCAGAGGCAGGATTTGAACCCACTTCTATTTCTCCCTTCAATGTTCCTACAGAGGAAGGCTCTCATTGGCCCAGTATGTCACCGCCCAATGCCCCTATTGGCTAGAGTTCCAGGCTACCTGATAGGCTGCCTCTCCAAACATATGGCTGGAAGCTTTGGGAGATCCAATCCCTGTCGAGGAACTATGGTCACATGATGGGGTCACGTGATAACAAATATGGCTATCCAGGTCTCAGGAATTGCCCAGGACCATTTTTCCAAAAAGGCTGCCAGTATATTTCTGGGTTGGAACGCCACCTAAAATACAGGACTGCCCGGTTAAATTTGAATTTCAGATAAATAGTGAATTTTGTTTAGTATAACAATGTCCCATTCAATATCTGGGCCATATACTACAAAAATTATGGTTTATCTGAAATTCAACTCTCACTGGGAATCCTGTATATTTATTTGCTAAATCTGGCAATCCTAATTCTGGAAACTCTCTACTGCAGATGGTTCACAGGGAGGGAAGGGGAAAGGGACTAAATATCTGGATTGTTGATCCTGTCTCTCCCTCCTCCCACCCACATTGCAGCCTCACCTTTCCCCAAGACCCTTCCTTTCTTTCCTTCCGCGAAGAGGACAGTTGAAATATGTCTCATTTCTCTCTCCTCTTCCATTCTCACAACATCCACGGAAGTTCACTGGAACAAATTTACTGACCCCATTATGCTAATGAAAAAACTGTGTCTCAGGGCTTCTCTGGTGGCGCAGTGGTTGAGAGTCCGCCTGCCGATGCAGGGGACACGGGT
>NW_006774819.1:0-207 GCF_000442215.2 Lipotes vexillifer
AATATTACCATAATTCATCAAGACTCAGTTGCACAGTTTTTCATATTAACATCTCTGAAGTTGGGATATATTTAATAATCAACGGCATGTCAGTTTAATAGGAGGTATTTTTCTTTCTACGTAATACAGGAAATAATAATGCATCTTAGAATCAATGAAATATGGTACCTCAAATGTATCCTTAACTCAGGCAGTATGATAAATGAA
>NW_006774820.1:0-217 GCF_000442215.2 Lipotes vexillifer
CACTGTTTGCAGATGACATGATACTGTACATAGAGAATCCTAAAGATGCCACCAGAAAACTACCAGATCTAATCAATGAATTTGGTAATGTAGCAGGATACAAAATTAATGCACAGAAATCTCTGGCATCCTGATACACTAATGATGAAAAATATGAAAGTGAAATCAAGAAAACACTCCCATTTACCATTTCAACAAAAAGAATAAAATATCTAGG
>NW_006774821.1:0-937 GCF_000442215.2 Lipotes vexillifer
TACTGAAATGGCTCAGCTAGGTGATACCTCAATAATGACCACAGAAAAGAGGCCCCATCTGTACGTGCAGAATTTTCAAGCAGTGTTTTTATAATTCTGCTTTTAAAGATAAGAAAACATCCAGGGATCACTAGAACTTTGCTTTAAAAAACAAACAATGAAACCAAAAAAGCTCTATTGTAATAGATTGAGACTGCAATAAACAAAAAAGGCTATAATAAAAACAGTTGGTAAAGATCAGAAACTGTTCAGGAAGATAAAATGGCCAGCTTCTGGGCATTAAAAAAAAGTTACAGCATTAGTCAAGTGGATGCCATTAAAAGCAATATTCAGAGGACAAAAAATAATTTGAGACATTAAATAAAAGAACAGGAAATCTCTAATAAAATAGAAAACATGAAATGGAAATTATTAGAAAGTAAGAAAAACAAAAAAATCAAACAATCCATCTGCAAAGTATACACAGAAATAAAAGAAGTTTTAGAAGAGAGAGCATTGAGAGGAGTTCGCAGAGCCAAAGAAAGGAAGATTGACAGGCCTAGAGTGCCAACAAATGAATCAATGAAGACCTACGGCAAAGCGTATCAACATAACATTTCAGAAAACTAGGAACATAATTTGATAGTTTATCACTCTCTTCATCCATACATGTCCCTCTTCTGCTTCCAAGACAGCTCACACTCCTTGAGTTTTTCTTATTCTCTGGAAACTCATGCTTAGTCTCTTTTTTCTTTTTCTTTTCTTTTTAAAAATTTTTATTTTATATTGGTGCATAGTTGATTAACAATGTTGTATTAGTTTCAGGTGTACAGCAAAATGGTTCAGTCATACATACACTTGTATCTATTATTTTTCAAATTCTTTTCCCATTTAGGTTATTACAAAATATTGACCAGAGTTCCCTGTGCTATACAGGTCCTTGTTGGTTATCTGTTTT
>NW_006774824.1:0-349 GCF_000442215.2 Lipotes vexillifer
GGAAATGGGCAAGAGTTACTGCTCTGCTTATCAGAAAGTGTCTCCTAAAGTCTTGTCTCCTAAGTCATTTTTCTGGCCCCTTTATAGTAATTCTTTCTTTATTCACATTTCTTGGCCTACAAAACTACATTTTCTTCAGCCTTTTTTTTTAAAAAAAAGATAATTATCTTGTTTATTTATATTTGGAAAATCTAATGAGATCACATATTTAAAAATCACATAGTATCAAAGGATAAATAGTAGTAGTAATTCCTTCTGGAATATTTTTCCCCCTCATCCAACCAGCGTTAGGTCCCTTACCCCCTTTCTTAGCAACTTTTATTAATTTCTTATGTGTCTATCAGAAGTT
>NW_006774826.1:0-211 GCF_000442215.2 Lipotes vexillifer
GTACCCTAACGCTAACCCGTCGTCATACGCTAACCTGTATTCTAAACTGTATCCGTTCCCTACCCTAAACCTAACCCTTACCCTGACCCATACACTAACCCGTACCCTAATTCTAACCCGGAAACTAACCCATACCCTAACCCGTCGTCGTACCCTAACCTGGACTCTAATCCGTACCCATTCCCTAACCCTAACCGGTAAACTATTCCTA
>NW_006774827.1:0-727 GCF_000442215.2 Lipotes vexillifer
CCCCTGTATCGGCAGGCGGACTCTCAACCACTGCGCCACCAGGGAAGCCCCCCCCTCCCACTTTTGATTATAACAGTGTAATATTGCCTGCTGGTTGAGTAGAGCAGTGATAGAAATATTTGACAGCCAGTAAAACTGGGGGCCAAGGCATCAGAAAGGACAGTGGTTACAAACCTCCTGTGCCATCCTGGCATGTCCTGGCTGGACATCAGCCCTAGTTAAGACCATGACCTTTGGAATCAGAGAAGCTTGTGTTTTTAACTTGGCTCCATCATATACTGGCCCTGTGACCTCAGGACAGCTACTCTCCTAAAGCCCTTTTAATGAGACTGATCATTGAAAACCCAGTAGGGTATTATGAAGATTAAATGAGATAATGCATTTATAAAGCACTTAGCAACATGCCCGACACAGAGTGAGTATTCAGTAAGCGATGGCTGTAGCTGTTATGATCCATGACAGACAAGGATCCAGAGCATTTTTTTTTTTATAAAAGGGAGGCATTAAAACCCTTGTCTTGACAAACTGTTAATTGATTCTCTGACTCTCCCACACCCACTCCTCTTTGTGCACCTTCCCCTTGTCTATTCATATATTTCCGTGAACTTGTGGTTGCTGCCAAATGAATAGAGCAAAACGGGAACTCAGTTTAATTGAAAATGCATGTGTCAGGCTTCCCTGGTGGCGCAGTGGTTGAGAGTCCGCCTGCCGATGCAGGGGACACAGG
>NW_006774828.1:0-287 GCF_000442215.2 Lipotes vexillifer
TTAGGTTGCTTCCATGTCCTGGCTATTGTAAATAGAACTGCAATGAACATTGTGGTACATGACATTTTTTGAATTATGGTTTTCTCAGGGTATATGCCCAGTAACGGGATTGCTGGGTCGTATGGTAGTTCTATTGTTAGTTTTTTAAGGAACCTCCCTACTGTTCTGCATAGTGGCTGTATCAGTTTACATTCCCACCAACAGTGTAAGAGGGTTCTCTTTTTTCCACACCCTCTCCAGCATTTATTGTTTATAGATTTTTTGATGATGGCCATTCTGACTGGTGT
>NW_006774830.1:0-222 GCF_000442215.2 Lipotes vexillifer
TAGCCTTGACCTAGTCCCCAAACTTCACCACCAAATTGCTAACCACACTGATTGTAAGTCTGCCCATATGGCCCACCCAAATTAAGCAAATCATAAGAGTACTGGGGAAGGTGTTTGAAAACTGTGGCTCCAGGTACAACTCACAGAAGACAGAGGTGGATTTTGTAAAGAGATGCCACCAGGAAAATCTCTGATTCATACCTCTCCCCGGTTCAAAAACTT
>NW_006774831.1:0-910 GCF_000442215.2 Lipotes vexillifer
TAGATAGCTAGCGGGAAGCAGCCACATAGCACAGGGAGATCAGCTCGGTGCTTTGTGACCACCGAGAGGGGTGCGATAGGGAGGGTGGGAGGGAGATGCAAGAGGGAAGAGAGATGGGGACATATGTATATGTATAACCAATTCACTTTGTTATAAAGCGGAAATTAACACACCAATATAAAGCAATTATACTCCAATAAAGATGTTAAAAAATAACAATAATAAATAAATAAATTTCTGTTGTTTAAGCTGTGAAAACTAAAAAATACTTTATTGCTAAAAATGCTAACCACCCTCTTGGGCCTTCAGCAAATTGTAATATTTCTGCAATAGAAACAGATCACTGATCACAGTTCACTATAACAAATATAATAATGATGAAAAAGTTTGAAATATCACCAGACTTACCAAAATGTGACACAGAGACAAGAAGTGAGCAAATGCTGTTGGAAAAATGGCACCAGTGGACTTGCTTGATGCAGGGTGGCCGCAAATCTTCAATTTGTTTAAAAAAAAAGAAAAAACACAATATCTGCAAAGTGCAATAAAGTGAAGCACAATAAATGAGGTGTGCCTGTATATACAGTGGAATATTTTTCAGCCACAAAAAAGAATGAAATCTTACACTTGCTACAACATGGATGGACCTTGAGGGCATTTTGCTAAGTGAAATAAATCAGAAAGACAGATAATGTGTGATCTCACTTTTACATGGAGGAATCTAAAAACAACAAACAAACAAGAACCTCCCGTCAATTAAAGAAAACAAGCTCATAGGGGCTTCCCTGGTGGGGATAGTCCGCCTGCCGATGCAGGGGACACGGGTTCGTGCCCCAGTCCTTGAAGGTCCCACATGCCGCAGAGCGGCTAGGCCTGTGAGCCATGGCCACTGAGCCTGCGCGTCCGGAGC
>NW_006774833.1:0-799 GCF_000442215.2 Lipotes vexillifer
CATTTTAGGGCAAGGGCTATTGTTAGCTTACTGTTCAGGATCAGGGCACGGGTTAGGGAAACGTTTCGTTTAAGGGTTACGGTCAGGGTTAGGGTTAGGGTTAGGGTTAGGGAACGGAGACGGTTTAGGCTACAGGTAACGGTACGACAACGGTTGAGAGTTAGCGTACGTGTTAGGGCACGGGTTAGTGTTAGCGTACGGATCAGGGTTAGGGCACGGGTTTGGGGAAGGCTTCGGGTTAGGGTTAGGGTTAGGGTTAGGTTTAGAGAAAGGGGACGGTTTATGGTACAGGTTAGGGTACGACAACGGTTGAGGTTTAGCGTGCGTGTTAGGCCATGGGTTAGTGTTAGCGTACGGGTTACGATTAGGGAACGGGTTAGGGTATGGCTTCGGGTAAGGGTTACGAATAGGGTCACGGTTAGGTAACTGGGTCGGTTTAGGGTAAAGTATAGGGTACGACAAAGTTTGAGTGTTAGCGTACGTGTTAGGGCATGGGTAAGTGTTAGCGTACGTTTTAGGATTAGGTCACGGGTTAGGGTATGGCTTCGGTTAAGGGTTAGGGTTAGGGTTAGGGTTAGTCAACGGGGACGGTTTAGGGTATAGGTCAGTGTACGACAATGGTTGAGGGTTAGCGTACGTGTTAGGGCACGGGCTAGTGTTAGCATACGTGTTAGGATTACGGAACGGGTTAGGGTAAGGCTTCGGGTAAGATTTAGGTGTAGGGTTAGGGTTAGGTTTAGGTAAGTGCGTCGTTTCAGGTACAGGTTAGTGTACGATAATGGTTGAGTGTTAGCGTGCG
>NW_006774834.1:0-239 GCF_000442215.2 Lipotes vexillifer
TTTATAAGGAAATTATTGAGCACAAAGAAATGTGTCACTGGTCAATGAAAGACTCATCCAAAAGAAGAAGCATTGTTTCTCCTGTACACTTTTTGGGGGATATCAGATTTTACTTGTTAACAGATGAAATATATATGTGTTTTATTATTCAATCAAAATAACATAATGAATGTGTGAGTTTCTATTATTGTTGTAAAAATTTCCACAATTTTAGTGGCTTAAAACAGCACTAATATATT
>NW_006774836.1:0-2524 GCF_000442215.2 Lipotes vexillifer
CATGCCGCGGAGCGGCTGGGCCCCTGAGCCATGGCCGCTGAGCCTGCGCGTCCGGAGCCTGTGTTCCGCAGGGGGAGAGGCCACAGTAGTGAGAGGCCCGCGCAGCGCAAAAAAAAAAAACAAAAACAAAACAAAACATGGCCTCGGCGTTTGGAGGAGACGTCTGGGCTAGAGATATGATCTATCTCACTGGGGCAGTTACAGTTTTAAAAGGAGGTAGGCTAATTTAAACTAACAATGACAGAAATATATTTGCACAAAAGTTTCCTACCCAGTGACCTTTAAATCGCATCACTGTCTTTCTACCTAGAAGTTTATCCCCATCTCAGTGGCATGAGTAACTTTTTGAAAATACTTCTTTGTTTATAAAAAAAATAATAATCATCAAACACAAGAACAATAACATTGTGAACTTACAGGTTCTCTTTTTTTCACAGCTCTCCCAGGAATCATGAAGTCTGAGAAAGCCAATTCTAGAACAAAAATTAAAACACAAAACATGAATTCTCTTAAAGTACACAGTCCCTATTAAAGAGGCTAATACAAGAACAAAAGAATTCAGAAAATTTTCCAAAGGATTCTGGAAATTATTTATTTATGATGATGCCCTATTGCCTTTCAAAAAATGATTTATGGCTTTCAAAGCTACACATAATTCAAAACAGGAGGATTGAAAAATAAAGCTAGAACAAAATCAATTAAATGGAAGCAATGACATTGATATTATTAGTCATATGAAATGATTAAATACCATAGTTGGGCTCTGATTTGAGCACTCGGCATTTCTTATCAGTTAAAAGATAAAAAGGAGAAATGCTTAGTTATATCAATTATATATACTGAATAAAAACTGGGACATATCATCTGATAATGTGGTGAACTGTAAAGTTGAGACTTTCCTGGAATATCTGAAATGGAAGGTTCTCTTTGGTGTATAATTCTCATTGCCTGACAAAAGACAACATGCCTATTTTCTTTCGAGATACATTTCCTTGTGTTAAATGCAAGAAGGTATTGATGGCACCTCTACAATTTGATATAAAGTTGGCCATACAAGAGACATAGCTGACTGGCAAAATGTTTGATCCTCTGTGCTCTGTTCAGCATTGCCCATGGCTGTTCAGAGCTCCATTTTCTCCTCTTGGCGAGCCATTCACGCATTATCCCACTTCACAATGAAGCGATTTTAACAGGCTTTGGCTCACAAATGCAGGAACAGAGCACAGCACTGGGCTAAAGATCAGATTCTCCAAGGTCTCCTACCTTCACACATGGGCTGCTCTTCCCTCCAAATTAAACAATTCTTCATCTTTTTTTTTTTTTTTTAGCTTAGTTCACAAATGATTACGTTTTCTAAGTTATAAGGAAGTGTCCTGAAACACATTTATAATAATAAGCTACTTTAAATGTATTTTCGTTCAGTGGACTACATTTATAAATTGTTCTTTGTAAATATGCAGAAGCAATAGTGCATCAGTAGGGATTTTGTTTGTAAATATACCTCTTGTAAATCAAGTGGCTTTCAGCTCACATTTTATTGCAACTGCAATATACAAAAAGGGGTGCAGGGATTTTTTTGTTTGTTTCCAGAAGAAATTTGCTTAATGTTATGGTGCAAATTAGAGTTCAATTTCAACATAGTTGAACAGTTCATCAGTTCAATTATAACTCACAACTCTGATGACATTTTCTTAAAACTGCAGGTACCTCTCTTAAGGTACAGAGAAATGCTAATAAATACTTTACTGAAAACGTTGTTACAAGAACAAAAAATCCTAAATTACCAAGTTAGTTGTTCTGTTTGCCATCACTTCAAAGGGATCTTTCTGCAGTCTTTCCCATGAGGGGATTGTTAATTACCTCTTTAGGACCCTGTTTCCATGAAACAGCATAGACTTTAGGGAGTAGAATACTCCAAAGTAACAATGATAGAACTCATTCGGACGCAATTTCAGGATTTTGCAAGGCACTTTTACATATTATACTCCTGAATATGAATACCATTCTGGATAGTAACATATAAGATACCAACTGAAGACCATAATTCAAAGAAATATAAAATGTAGGTGTTTTAACCTTCCTGCCTATCTTCTGTTTGTCTGCTTATTATTATTGGCCTTAAGTGTCCAAGAGCTTGCTTGTTATTCCCATGAGTCTCTTGGCTAGGGCTATATTTAGCACACTATGAGGAACACTCTCGGCCTCCTCCATTTTTCTACCCTGGGACATTTTCAGGAAGCAAATGGTCCTCAATCAAGACATACGAATTGTTAATTCCTTGCTCATGGATGAAATGGATTACTTTTCAAGATTCAATTCAACAGGATATTTATGGAGTCTCCACTATGTGAGTCTTGTACGAGGGATCTGAATATGGCTAATGCATAATCTCTGCTTTCAAGGAGTATGCAATCTCACAGAGTTGAGGGAAATGTATACCATTAAAAAAAGCAAGAAAGGCACTTCCCTGGTGGCGCAGTGGTTGAGAGTCCGCCTGCCGATGCAGGGGGCACGGGTTCGTGCC
>NW_006774838.1:0-263 GCF_000442215.2 Lipotes vexillifer
AACTAGCAAGACAGGAACACAACCACACCCATTAGCAGAGAGGGTGCCTAAAATCATAATAAGTTCATAGACACAGAAAAACACACCATCAGACACAGTCCTGCTCACCAGAAAGACAAGATCCAGCCTCATCCGCCAGAACACAGGTGCCAGTCTCCTCCACCAGGAAGCCTACACAACCAACTGAACCAACCTTATCTACTGGGGGCAGACACCAAAAACAATGGGAACTATGAACCTGCAGCCTGCAAAAAGAAGACCCC
>NW_006774840.1:0-205 GCF_000442215.2 Lipotes vexillifer
GCATAATACCCTCTAGGTCCATCCATGTTGTTGCAAATGGCAGAATTTCATTCTTTTTTATGGTTGAGTAAACATACATATATAAACACACACACACACACATGACACATCTTCTTTATCCATTCATCTCTTTGTTTTTTTGTTTTTTTTTTTTGCGATATGTGGGCCTCTCACTGTCGTGGCCTTTCCCATTGCCAGACGCGCA
>NW_006774841.1:0-209 GCF_000442215.2 Lipotes vexillifer
TTTTTTTTTTTTTTTTTTTTTTTTTTTGCGTTATGCAGGCCTCTCACTGTTGTGGCCTCTCCCTGTGGCAGAGCACAGGCTCCAGACATGCAGGCTCAGCAGCCATGGCTCACAGGCCTAGCCGCCACGCGGCATGTGGGATCTTTCCAGACCAGGGCACAAACCCGTGTCCCCTGCATCAGCAGGTGGACTCTCAACCACTGTGCCAC
>NW_006774843.1:0-232 GCF_000442215.2 Lipotes vexillifer
CCGATTTCAGAGTTTACTTACATGATTTTTGAGTCAAATGATTTTTATTTTGTTAAAAGTATTATGAACAGAGTGGTAAAAGTCATCTAGGACCTATAATGGTAAATGGAGATACCAAATGATATTGTTTTACTGGAAAAAAATATCTATATAGAATAGCTGTGGACCAAGAATCTCATTTTTATGTACATAAAGAATGTCTAACAATTTCTCACCATTTTACTATAGGAGG
>NW_006774844.1:0-232 GCF_000442215.2 Lipotes vexillifer
GGTGCTTTGTGACCACCTAGAGGGGTGGGATAGTGAGGGTGGGAGGGAGACACAAGAGAGAGGAGATATGGGGATATAGTTATAAAGCAGAAACTAATGCACCATTGTAAAGCAATTATACACCAATAAAGTTTTTTAAAAAATAAATTAAAAAAAATTATTATTTTAATGCCACAAATGGAATTAAGAGATCAAAAGGGATGTTAATTTTAATGGCAAAAAAAAAAAAAAA
>NW_006774846.1:0-309 GCF_000442215.2 Lipotes vexillifer
AGCTACAGTAATCAAGACAGTATGGTACTGGCACAAAAACAGAAATATACATCAATGGAACAGTATGGAAAGCCCAGAGATAAACCCACGCACGTACGGTCACCTTATCTTTGATAAGGAGGCAAGAATATACAGTGGAGAAAAGACAGCCCCTTCAGTAAGTGGTGCTGGGAAGACTGGACAGGTACATATAAAAGTATGCAATTAGAACAATCCCTAACACCATACACAAAAATAAACTCAAAGTGGATGAAAGACCTAAATGTAAGGCCAGACACTATAAAACTCTTAGAGGAAAACATAGGCAGA
>NW_006774847.1:0-5332 GCF_000442215.2 Lipotes vexillifer
GAGGGGCGGGGCGGGGCGGGGTGGGGAGAGGGGAGGAGAGAGGGGAGGGGAGGGGAAAATACTATGGTTCCTATAGAGGTTTTGAGCACATGCGTGAATCCTCCCCCGGACCGTTTGTGCTGCCCTCCTAGGAAGAGGGGTGGGGTGGAGGTTTGCCCGACGGACCGAGTACGGGTGCCGAGCAGGCTCTCACGGAAGTCCATTCGCAATTGGGAGGTCCGCACTGGCTGCTCTGTGCCCTTGTTGCCGAGGGCCTCTTCTTCGGTCATTCCTGGAGTAGGAGCCGGACTGGGGCTGACACCGGGGCTCCTCCCGGCCGCCTCGGCGCCTGTGTGACCTCCTCGCCGGCGGGATGTGGCGACTACGCCGGGCTGCCGTGGCCTGGTAAGTGCGGGCTCCGACCTGGCCCCGTTATTTCCGGGGCCTCCAGAAAACGAGGTTGTCCCATCACGACATCCAGAATGTGCAGGTAACTCTCAGGCCAAGCAGAGAGCAGTTGGAGGGTTCCGAGATATTTTTGAGGACCCGGAGTGACAGGAGCCCTGACTAGGCTTACCTAGGTGCTGGCCCCCGTACTGGCCCCTGTCCGTGTTCCCATGCCCCTCGGAAGATTCTGGGCGCTTTTTTTTCAGTCTTGGCCTTTTCTATTGTCCTTTTGTGCCTGCCCCTTTCACCCTTCTGTCCTCGCTGTTATCTCTGTCTGTGGTGGCTTCTTGTTTCTGTCCGGGCTCTATGACTCTAACCATGTGTCATCCTTGCCGCATCTTTTAATTCTCACTGTCTTTTGCTTCTGCCTCCATGCCAGCTTACATTGTTTTTGCAGGTACCTGAGCTCCTCTCTCGGGGTGAAGGGGACTCTGCCTCTTTCCTTAGTACGCTGAGTGAACATGATTTGGAGTCAGATCTGGAGCGGTGACGCATACATGTAGTGTCAGAGATGGTGATTAGAGATATTCTCTAAATAGCAGCTTTTTTCAGTGTTTAGGAAGGGAGACTTGCTTTTTGGATGTGAGGTGGTGAATGTAGCACCACCTTTCTAATCACTGTGTTATTGTTGCCCTGGTCTGCGTTAATTCTAAACCGAAAATCATAGAAGTATTTACATTTCTATGGGTTACTATGTGCATTTTAATGAAATTAAATTTGACTTTAATCTTTACACGTAGCTGAGTTCTAGTATCCTTAGATATTTTCAGGTTTAACTCATTGTTGCAGGCATTTGATGAGAAGTAACATACATCAAGAAAGGTTGGAAAAACTTGGTTTTCCTGAATTAACTCAGTCTCTAAACACCTGTCTTGAATTTTTTTCGGAATGTTTTTAAGTGGTGTAATTTATAGTGTTTATAAGTGAGGGGATCCATTTGTTTTATGAAGGTTAATTTGAATCTAAATTTAGAACTGAATGGCATACAATAGTTGAAGTTTCAGTCAGTTAGAATAATTGAATAAGTTACTTCTAATGTCATGGAATTTTAATTTCTGAGTAAATCCACAGCCCTTGGTACTGAACTAAGTTATTTACAACCTTTTTATTTCTACTCAGTATTTACTGGGGAAATATATCTAATTTTCTTTAAATAAGAAAAGACTTTGCAGAAAATAGTGTACTTTGTTGGAGCAATTAAGATATGTAGGAAAAACTTTAAGAATTGAGTTTCCAACCAACTAATTATCAACTGATAATTGTTTATTCAATTGGATGCTGTCGGCTAAATTGTTTCTAAAGTTACTCTTGACTCTGTAGTCATGACTTAAAATGTCTTATGTTGATAGCACAGTTCAGCTGCCTGCAGAAGTAGAGATGTGTAAGGTCAGATGCCCCAAGTTCTGGAGTTTGTCTTTTGATGTAGTTCCTATGCATGTTATGAAGGAGTACATTTAAATTCTTACTCTTTAATAAATAAACATTCTTTGACATATATATCTAAATATGTGCTCATAGACATGTCAGAAGACCAATGGCCAACATTTATTTAGGTGCAATAAATATTTGCATAAACTTGTTGAAAAAATAATAACATGCTAGGAAACAGTACATAGATTAAAAGGAGATGATGGATGAGTGTGAATAGATGATTTCTGGGGTTGGGGTCGGGGAGCCTTGTTTTGCATCACATTTGATTTTTAGTTTGGCCTAATATATAGAAGTATATATTCAAATTCCTTTTCCACCATTCACTAGTCATTCTACCTTAGGCAAGACACAGTTTAAAAAAAGCAAGTTGGTCAAATAAGGATACTTACCTTACTGGGTTTTTCTGAGAGTTAACAGAAGCATTTGTGTAAACATCTGACATCATGCCTGGCAGTTAGGTACCCCTTTCCCCTCACTGTCCTTCACAACATTATTTCAATGTTCCTTGATTCCTTTTCCTTAAGATATTTCTACTCCCGTGTAATTAAATGAATTAAAAATTTATTCTTTAGTATGGGGCCTGGCCCATAGTAAGCACTATGATGGTGTGTTGAATAAGATAATCAGGCGTATGTTTGTTGGTAGGAGACTTTCATTCTCAGCCAGGAAGGACAGGAGGGAAGAGTTCAGATAGTAACACGTGCATTTAGATTCTTTTCTCTTTGGGGTATTCCCCCCCCTTCTTTCTTTCTTTTTCTGGGGAGCCAGGTACATGAGGTGTTAATAATTTTTCCTTAATTTCCATTCCTGGACCATCTCAGGATTGTGAAACATAGATGAGAGGGCAAAGAATAGATGTTATAAGCTACTGGAACTTTTGTGCTTAAAAGTAAAAGTTTACACGCCTTTGTTTGTATAGGTGCATCCATAATTCACATTTATTTTCATACCACCATTTTAGCCTAACATTACATGAAATCTTTTCGTATATCTACATGGTCTTCATCTTTATCACTTTAATGGCTATACACAGTATTCTCAGTATTCTTTTGTTTATGTTCCATAGTTTATAAATTTATGTTCTTAATATTAGATATTTAAGTGGTAACATTTTTTGCTATTACAGCACATCTTTTCTTCCAGTTTTATTGAGGTATAATTGACATACAGCACTGTATAGGTTTAAGATGTATAGCATAGTGATTTGACTTACATACGTCATGAAATGATGACCATAATAAGTTTAGTGAACAGCCGTTGACTCATATAGATACAAAATTAAAGAAATAGAAAAAAATATTTTTTGTGATGAGAATTCTCAGGATTTACTGTCTTAACTTTCATATATAACATACAGCCTGTTAATTGTATTTATCATGTTGTACATTACAGTCTTAGTATTTATTTATCTTAGAACTCTAAATTTGTACCTTTTGACTGCCTTCATTCAATTCCCCCTTCTGCCACCCCCTTCCTCTGGTAACCACAAATCTGATCTCTTTTCTATGTGTGTTTGTTTGTTTTTGAAGTATAATTGACCTACAACACTGTGTTAGTTCCTATTACACAACATGGTGATTTGGTATTTCTATACCATTTCAAAATGATTACCATGATGAGTTTAGTTCGGATATGTCACTATACAAAGATATTTTGTTTTCAACTTTACTGACAGCAAATAGCTGTCAGTAGTTAATAAAATAAGTCTCTACCTTTTTTGATTTCAGTTTTGATTTCTTGGACCAGGATCATAGCCCACATATAGTAAATTAGGGGACAGGCTCTGGAGTCCCACTGCCTAGGTTTGAATCCTTCCTTTACTCCTTATGTCAGTGGGGACTTCAGCAACTTACTTATGTCTGTCCGCCTTTTCCTCGTTGGTAAAATGGGGAAGATACTAGTACTTTTATTATAGGATTATCAGCAGGATCAAATGAGTTAGCTCCTGCTGCAGCAGTGCCTGGCACACAGTAAATGGTTAGTAACTGTGGGCTATCCTAAGACACAGTGTGATTGGTCATGTGTGCCTGTGTGTTTTCCCTTTTGCATATTGCTCTTTTATATCATTTCCTTTGCATTGTTTCCCCATCTGATATTTCTTCCACACCTGTTTTTCTTTCAGTGAGGTCTGCCAGTCCTTAGTGAAACACAGCTCTGGAACAAAAGGAAGCTTACCACTACAAAAACTGCATCTGGTTTCACGAAGTATTTATCATTCGCATCATCCTATCTTAAAGCTTCAAAGACCCCACTCCAGGACCTCATTTCAGCAGTTCTCCTCTCTAACTAACCTTCCTTTACGCAAACTGAAACTTTCTCCAATTAAATATGGCTACCAGCCCCACAGAAATTTTTGGCCAGCGAGATTAGCTGCAAGACTCTTAAAACTTCGTTATCTCATACTCGGATCTGCTGTTGGGGGTGGCTATACAGCCAAAAAGGTGAGGTTAACTTTCCTACTGCTTTTCCAGTTATTCCAGCATGATTGTTTTAAAGTTTCTTAGCATATGTCGTTTTTCTTTAGTGCAGTAGAATGTAATTAGATGTTTAAACATTTATTGTGTGTCTCTATTATGTGCTAAATTGTTTTAATGGTGCTAATAGGGAAATGCTCTCTGAATCTTAGTTATTATAAGAGATGAAAATGACCTAATGGAAGGAGCACTGGTCTGGGAGTACGAACACTTAGGTTTGATTTTCAGCTTTGCCATTTAGTAGCACAGGCAGGGAAGTAAGTGGCATGCTCATGCAAGTACTTTGTGACAGCTCTGGGACCAAAGGCGGGGTATCCTGATCCCTGGTCTGTCTTCCTTGTATTCCTCCGTGTTGTTTAAAGCCAAATCATGAAACCCATTTGAAATAGGAGTACATTTTGAATTTTTCCATTTTCTGTATTTAGTAAAGGAACATTTACATGTTTTATATGCTTGTCTGCTAATTTATTTTTAGAAAAGCAGAGGCCACTTTGTTTCTAAAAATTTTGAACATAATACATTGCTCTTAGTAGCTTAGCATGTTTTAACAAAATAAATTTAAATATATTTTTTTATATTTAATATGGCATTCAGATCATTTGATTGGCATACTTTCTTATCTTTCAGACTTTTGATCAGTGGAAAGACATGATCCCTGACCTTAGTGACTATAAATGGATTGTGCCTGACATTGTATGGGAGATTGATGAGTATATCGATTTGGGTTTGTATCAACATTAAAATACTTTTCTTGGTTGTATCTTTAGGAAAGAGAAATAGTTGTATTGAGATAGCTCCTTAACTCTAAGTTTAAGGTTGTAGCAGTTTGGGGGTTTTTTTGACATCTTTATTGGAGTATAATTGCTTTACAATGGTCTGTTAGTTTCTGCTATATGACAAAGTGAATCCGCTATACATATACATATATCCCCATATCCCCTCCCTCTTACGCCTCCCTCCCACCCTCCCTATCCCACCCCTCTAGGTGGTCACAAAGCACC
>NW_006774848.1:0-2315 GCF_000442215.2 Lipotes vexillifer
CCGTGTCCCCTGCATCGGCAGGCGGACTCTCAACCACTGCGCCACCAGGGAAGCCCTGCCCTTCTTTTCAAAGATAAAGAAGTAATATGGTGGCCTCAATTTCTTTGTTTCTAAAATGAGAAGGTAAATAAATATTTTTCTAGAGCTGAAAAATATCTTCAGCTCTAATATTTGGCTTCTTTGCTGTATATTCCAGTCTTTATTACTCACGGGATTATTTGCATCTGCCTTAATAAAGTGATTCTTGTTAAAATCAGTAATATACATCATTTAAAAAAAGGTGAAATGCATATCTTAGTAACTCTTCTGTTACCTAATGATTTCTTAAGAGGAAATGAGACCAACAGAGCTGATAATAAATATTCTCCTGTGATGAATTTATTGCAGTTTAGAAAGCTATAGCTCCGATACCACGTTTCATGCAGAAAAATAACTTTGAACATAATCATCATAAAAATATAGATTTTTTTGTGGCATGCTGACAGAAGCATGAAATTTTTATAAAGTTTCATTGACCCTTCAAATCCTATGAAATGAGAGTAAATACTTGATTCAAAGAAGCTTACACGTATTAATAAAAGTTTATGAAGTTTGAAAATTGTGGAAGGTGGTGATATGTAGACACTAAAATAATTTCACAAACCCAAATTTAATTAACTTCTTCTGAGATCAGTGTGCCTTTCTACAGTTAATCTATTTCCATAATGTGCCTAGGAGGCAAGTAGAATTTTTTTAATCTCTGCTAGTTATTAAAAATAAACAATGATAAGCTTTTGAGTACTGTTTCCATAAAATATTAGCTGTTTGTGTCCAGATTTCTTTAGATGACAGCTTCAGATTCCACAGAGTTATCTGAGAGTTGGCAGGTAATTTCAAATGTTGTTACATTCCCATTATATTTGAGAATGAAACAGTACAATCACCTGGCAGCCCTGAAGACAATAATCTCTATAAAGACCAATCAGTGAGCTAACTGTCAAATCATACCTCTTGGTAAAGAAGGGGATCCTTGATGACATTTTGCAGAGCTCCTATCTCAAAAGAGGTCCTACCCTTTGTGATCTTTTAGCATGGTGATTTAACACAAGGCAGTTCTGTACATGGGAAAATGTTCAAACTCTATCCAAAAGTTTGTGACATACCAGATGCTGAGGCAAAGGTGGACACTTACAACATGGATTGCTTTACCAATGCAGGAGGAAAATCATTCTTCCTTTTGGATTGTATAGTATAGCATAAGCCTTTATACTTCATATTTTAAACTTCTATTAAATAAAAAAACACCTAAATTTTTTCTAGGTTTTGAAGATGCACAGACATGAAAAAAAGAATTTAAAGATCTAGGCTCCAGTGCAAGTTTCACTTAAAGACCACCAAGGCCAGTCTTTAAAGTGAGATGTGGAAAAATTCTATCTGTGAAGTAAAGGGTAGTTTACCATTGACTCTGTCATAGCCTCACAAACTAAGAGGCTACTTAGACAGAAATCATTCCAGAATCATTCATTCAACCTTTTCATTTTAAAGATGAAGAAAGCTTAAACTCATGGAGTTTCACTTTCTTTCCTCTCTGTATCATTCTCTGACCTATTGATGATTACATGCAAGCTATGTCTGATAGAGACACCCAAGACCACACACTGTGCTTTATTCCTTCACATAATTATCAAAATTTAACCCTCTGTAGGTAATTATATCAAGCCTCTGCTCTCAGCCAACAACTAAATAAACCATTTAATGCATTATGCCTCTGGTATGAGTTGGTCCTAAAAATGGTATGGTTTTATTGTATTTCTTATCTCATAGACACTAGTAAGGATGTGTTTCTAACATCCTGGAATAAGATTTAAACTGAAATTCAGTCATACCACATAAACATACACACATTTTCAAAATAGTTAGATACCTGAGAATTAGAAAGCAGAATGATGAACAAGCTTCATAACAGGTAAATATAGGCATACCTCAGAGATACTGCGGGTTCAGTTCCAGATCACCCTAATAAAGTGAATATTGCAATAAAGCTAGTCACACGAATTTTTTGGTTTCCCAGTGCATGTTATTAGACTGTAGTCTATTAAGTGCAATAACATTATGTCTCAAAAAACGATGTATATACCTTAATTAAAAAATACTTTATTGGACTTCCCTGGTAGCGCAGTGGTTGAGAATCCGCCTGCCAGTGCAGGGGATACGGGTTCGATCCCTGGTCCGGGAAGATACCACATGCCACGGAGCAACTAAGTCCATGAGCCACAACTACTGAGCCTGTGCTCTAGAGCCTGTGAGCCACAACTACTGAGCCCGCGTGCCGCAAC
>NW_006774850.1:0-2416 GCF_000442215.2 Lipotes vexillifer
CCGTGTCCCCTGCATCGGCAGGTGGACTCTCAACCACTGCGCCACCAGGGAAGCCCCAAAATTCAAATTCTTAAAAAGAAATGGAGCCTGCTGAGGAATTGCAAAAGCATATGATGTTGGTTAATAAGATGATATTAGAGAGCAAAACAAATGCATGTCCTTATGGAACAGGGTACTCATGCAAGACCTCAGATCTAGAAGGGAAATTTGAAAAAATTCTACCTTGAAAGTGGAACACAGTTGCTTTCAGAGAAACAACTAAATTTACCTTTGAGATAGATGGTCCTTAATTTTGAGAATATAACCCAAGTAGACTCTTTAGGTGAACAAAGTAAGTATTCACCATTCTAGGGGGAAACTGTGAAGTCATCTTTAACCGAAAAGCAGATGATTTAGACTGAATGTGTATCATTTGACTTATTTAATTGTTCTTCCTCATTAGGCTGTAAGCCCCACATTGGTGAGAGCCAAAGTGTCTGGCTCACCATGCTCCCTTCAGCTCATACAGCACAGGGGCCAGCACACAGTAGGCCCTCACATATGGTGGATGGATAAATATATGAATAAAGCATACACCACTGGTGCTACGATCATAACTTCTAAAGTGGGAGGGCAGAACTAACCCATCAACAGTGCTTGTTACGGAGTTGTTAGTTCCGATTAGAGACGTATTCACGATGAAGGATTTTCATATATGATAAAATATGAAACAGATATTTAAAATATATCTAGTACAGCATTTATCTAAGAGATTAAACTTTAAGTTATCTTTGTTTCTCTTATATTAAGTTCAAGAATAATTACTCATATTTCTATTGCACAGTAACATCTGTTAAATGCTACTGTGCAATAGAACTATGTTGTACTTCAGTTGTTGCCTAACAATAAACCCTTTGCTTCCCTTTTATTAGACTCAGAAAAGTCTGTGAGCTGGCTGCAAAGTGAAAGGGCACTTTGTAATTTAATTTGGACATGCACAAGGTTTAATAAGTCAGGGCAGGCGACGACAGAATAAATGTAAGTGAATACAAATAAATATCTTCTCTTACCATCTTTACCATGATTTCTAAGAATATCTTTCACCAGAAATCATTTTTATGATCACCTGGATGAATTTATTTTTCAAAATAAAAATTTCAGAGGTTGAAATTGAGCTCTTTTCTTATGCAAATTCCTCTGAGTTCTAGTGTACCAGGAGAGTGGATCAGGTTCCAGCTTGGCTATTTTCTAACCTGGGACATGTCATTTAACCATGAAGCCTCAGTTTTCTCATCTGTCAAATGCAGGCTAAAAAGAAATCTACTTTTTAAAGAGGTATTTGGGGATTAAATGATATGATGCTTATAAAATAGGTACAGAGTGCTATAGCATCTTGAATGTGTTCAATGAGCGTTAGGTGTTTCTGATAATTATGACCACCTTCCCACTCCTTAGATCCAGGCATTTACACAGTGCCAGGTATAGTTCTAAACAACTGACAAATTTGACTCATTGAATCCTCACGTCACTCCTTTCAAGTAAATACTAGTATTATCTCCCATCTACATAAGAGGAAACGCGGGCACAGAGAGACTGAATAACTTACCCAGACTCACACAGCTAGTAAATTGCAGAATTGGAATTTGGACCCAGGTAGTCAAGCTCGAGATTGTATGCTCTTTATAATTTCACACTAGCCATTCATGTGGCATAGTTAAAACCAGATCACTCTTCCATATACAGAAGAAATATACCTGCACTATTAGCTTAAATCAATATGTATGGTAAGATTCTAATGAAATTATAGCTGTTACCTATATAAGAGAGAGAAAAGAAATGGTTTGACTTTAGAAAAGTTCTCTGCATCTGCATTTTTGCTTGTGAATAGCCATCCATTCATTTTTTATTCTGTCATATTCAATTCGCATATTTCCATGTAATTATTTAAATGCAGTGGACTTATAATCTTCTTTAAATCTATATCTGCCATTCGATTGTTTACACAGGGTGTTCTCTGAGTGTAATTCAGGTTATTTTCATTTAAGCATCTAGCTCAGCTTGACAATGACTGTTAGGGAAATTTGTTAGTGCAATTTTCCTGATAGCTTATGACTTAAACCATGGAGTTGCCTTCACAGGGTAAAATGTGTAATCAATGATTGCCCTGTCAAGAGAGGGACTACTGGAGACATGTTTATAAGGAAAATGCTTAAATAGGAAAAAAGAGGAAAAATATATAACCTACTGTGCTTCCATACTTCAATATCTTAAAGAAATAGAATTGAGATGGAGGTGAACTTACTCCCTTTTATGGAGCATTATCAAGAAAGAGCTGAGGGCTTCCCTGGTGGCGCAGTGGTTGAGAGCCCGCCTGCTGATGCAGGGGACACGTGCCCCGGTCCGGGAGGATCCCACATGCCGCGGAGTGGCTGGGGGC
>NW_006774851.1:0-213 GCF_000442215.2 Lipotes vexillifer
AAGTCTGGGAGCCTGATTCCTCCAGCTCCGTTTTTCTTTCTTAAGATTGCTTTGGCTATTCGGAGTCTTCTGTGTTTCCATACACATTGTGAAATTTTTTGTTCTAGTTCTGTGAAATATGCCATTCGTAATTTGATAGGGATTGCATTCAATCTGTAGATTGCTTTGGGTAGTATAGTAATTTTCACAATGTTGATTCTTCCAATCCAAGAA
>NW_006774852.1:0-1439 GCF_000442215.2 Lipotes vexillifer
CGGTCCAGGAAGATCCCACATGCCGCGGAGTGGCTGGGCCCGTGAGCCATGGCCACTGAGCCTACGCGTCCGGAGCCTTTGCTCAGCAGCGGGAGAGGCCACAACAGTGAGAGGCCCGCGTACCGCAAAAAAAAAAATACAGCCTTCTGTGTCCCACACCAGAGAAGCAGATGTTTCTGAGGATGAGTCTTAAAATATTCCCATCTTTAATGTAACTGCAAATGGTGGTAGTCTAGAAATAGAATTCTTAGTGAACTTGTATGTTCCACGTTCTATATTTCGGTTTGATTGAAATGTGTACAGTGAACTCATAGCACTTTTCTAATAATAGAAAAATAAAAGGCCATCAGATGAATTATAAAAAAATTCTGCATTTTTAACCAGCACTCTGGGTGATTCTGACGCACATTGAGAGTTCTCCTTAAGAACTTTTTATTACGGAAAATTTCAAACACACACTGTTATGGACTGAATTGTGTCCACCCCAGCTCCACCCTTCCCACCCCTACGCCCGCCAATGGCGTGGTATTTGGAGATGGGGCCTTTGCAGAGATGATTAGGGTTAAATGAGCTCATAAGAGTGGGGCCTCATCTGATGGATTCGATGTCCACCTAAGAGGAAGAGACAGTAAACTGACCTCTCTCTCCACCAGCACAGAGGAAAGGCCATGTGAAAGAAACTAAATCAGCTGGAACCCTGATCTTGGACTTCTAGCCTCCAGACTGTGAGAAAATTTATTTCTGTTTTTTAAGCAACACAGTCTATGGTATTTTGTTATGGCCACCTGAGCAGATGAATACATCCACCCTCACCTACCCATCACACAGCTTCCACTCTTGTTGACACATGGCCATTCTTATATTCATTTTTTATTTTGTTATTTTTTGGCTGCAAATAGTGAAATTATTCAGTGAAATTTTTTCATGAATGTACCACCAGGTAGGTTTATTTACAAACTTTATATATATATATAGTATATATTTCTTCCTGTACTGATGTTTCAATGTACATTATAAATATACACCACCTGAAAAATCCAATTAAAATGCAAAAGAACCAGATAAAAATCAACGGTAGAAACAGGTTCTAATATTTCTTTCTGGCCTCCTGCTGGGCCATCTTGCACGCCCGCACTTGGGACAGTACTTGTATGGACCAGGAGTTGGTATAGCATGTGTAAGTGCAGAATTTTCTTGCAATCTGTGGATCTGCTTCCCTGAAGTATTCATGGACACCCAAGATATTTGTGGACACCCTCAGGGGATCCTTTAGACCACCGTGTCAAAAGTCTGTACTCCCCAGTGAGATACTCTCCATATATGGAGTTTCCTCTCTGCTTTCTGTGGTACCTTCCTGGGTCTTAGGCTTCACTGAGAATCTGCTGAAAGCTATGGCCACCCCACCCTTCCAGAAAATCCACCCCCCCCCCACCTACAAC
>NW_006774853.1:0-5833 GCF_000442215.2 Lipotes vexillifer
ATTATGGTTTATCACAGTATATTGAATATAGTTCCCTGTGCTATACAGTAGGACCTTGTTGTTCATCCATTCTATATATACCAGTTTGCATCTGCTAATCCCAAACTCCCACCTTACCTTCTCCCACCACCTCCCCCTTGGCAACCACCAGTCTATTCTCTATGTCCCTGATTTTGTTTCTGTTTCCTAGATAAGTTCATTTGTGTCATATTTTCGATTCCAGGTATAAGTGATATCATGTGGTGTCTTTCTCTTTCTGCTTACTTCACTTAGTATGATAATCCCTAGCTGCATACATGTTGCTGCAAATGGCATCATTTCATTCTTTTTTATGGCTGAGTAGCATTCCATTGTGTATATGTACCACATAGAAGGATCATATTTTCTGTATTTCCCAAAGCATCTCCAATGCTGAGTATAGAAGAGGTGCCTGGTAGGTCTTTTTGATTTTGTCTTTCTTTTTGGTTTCCTGGGCCCAATTCTAATGAGTATAGCAGAGGGGGTTTTTCCACACGTCTAACAAACAGTTCTCAGGACACCAGTTTATTGTCCTACAATTTAACTCAATTCTGACACTGTCTTCCCAGAGATAGTATCTGATTCCATAGGTTAAGTATTCAGTCCTACAAGACTCCCCTCCTAGCACTTCAGATGCCCATCCAAATCTGAGGTGGTTACCTGTACTTTTGAGCAACAGGCTATAAATCTGAGGTCTCCAAGACCCTCTTTTGTGTATGCAATGAATTTGCTAGATTGGCTCACATAACCAAAAAAAACAAAAACACAAAAAACCAAACAAACCCTCTTACTCGCTACATTACTGGTTTATAATAAAATAACTCAGTAACAACCACATGGAATAAATGCATAGGGCAAGGTGTGGGTAAATGGCACAGACCTTCCGTGTCCTCTCCGAGCACACCACTCTCCCCAAATCTCCACATGTTCACCAACCCAGAAGCTCTCTGAACCTTCTTGTTTGAGTTTTTAATGGAGGCTTCATTACATAGGCAAGATGGATTACTTCATTGGCCATTGGCGATTAAATTCAATCTCCAGCCCCTCTTCCCTCCCTAGAGGTCTGGGCATGAGAGTGTATATTCCAATCTGTAATCACATGGTTGGCTCCACTGGCAACCAGCCCCCATCCTTAGGTGCTTTCCAAAAGTCTCCTCATGAACATAACAAAGACACCTCCAATGTTCTTATCACTTAGGAAATTCCAAGGGTTTTAGGAACTCTGTACCAGAAATGTGATAAAAGCCAAATATATATTTCCTATTATAAATCACAGTATTCCCATTTTTTTCTCCCACTGAAGGTTATTTTCTTCCTCTTCTAAGAATGAACTTTTATGAGGAACATAATTGGTATAAATGTAGTGTCCCCATCTTCAATCATTCACATCAACTTCAGGGTTTTGTCATTTTTACATAGAATTAATATGTAATATTTTCCTTTAGTTCAACTAGTTTTTGAAAGCTAAGTACATTTATTTTCAATGGTACCTTAGGCTAAACAATTGTTTCTGCAAAATCTCTTGCTGGATATGCTTCATATTTATATTTTCCTAGTCCACATTAAGACTTCAAATTGCATGTGGACATAACACTCACTAACATCTTTGTTGTTACTAGTTGTGTGGCCACATCACGTCTATTAAAAAGAAACAATATGCACAAAATGGAGTCATCTGTGCTAAGCCCTTTGTCAGCAAACTGAGACTGAATAACTAACCTAATTGCAGTTTCAACTTCTCCCAGAAATGTGACTAGTCAGTCTGGAGTTACCTGGTCAGCACTAATGATGTAATCTGTGATAGATATCCTCCTTACCCCAAAGGAAAGTGACCTAGCTTTAAACAATCCATTCTTTGCTACAGACATTCTCTTTCCACCTCCTTCTGCCCATAAATGCCTTAGATTTTGTATAGCTCCTGGAATCTCTCTTCTACTTGTTAGGTAGGATGCTGCCTGATTAATGAATCATTGAATAAAGCCAATTAAGTCTTCAAATTTGCTCAGTTTTTTTTTCTTTTATAACACATCACTCAGCTCCAAGAGGCATTATTTCACATTGTATTCCTTATAGTAACTATAGTGTAGAAAAATCTCTTCCTTTCTTCCTTTCTAGGTTTTTGGTTGGTTAGACAATTAAAATGACATGAGACAGATTAACAAGAGAAAAACAAATTTAATTATGTACTTACAGGAGTCCGCAAAAGATCTGAAGACTCAAGAGGTATCCAGGTAATTGAGGCTTATATAAGATCCTGAGCTAACGAAGAGGTAGGACTCTGAGTCAATAACGGGGAGGAAGGCCATTTACAAGAAGGCATAGGAGATGTTTGGATCTTAGGTCCTAGAGAAGATGGGGTAGAAAATCTACATCACGAAAGCACAGAGAAAGTATCTAAGTTTTATCCAAGGAGTTTTGGGGTATATTTGGTATTGTCAGAAGTCTAGAGTAATTATTTTTTGAAATTTTCCTTCTTTTTCTTAAGTGTAGGACAATCATACTTCCAAGGTCCTGATTTTTACAACATCTGCAAATCTCTGCAGGAAATAGGAAACAACTGAAATGGACTTTCAAGTTGCTCTCAGAGTTAGGCTTTTGTTTCTCTAAAGATTCAAGTTTCAAATAAATCTTTCTAACTCCTATCTAAAGTTGGTAGAATTTTCT
Source organism: Lipotes vexillifer (assembly GCF_000442215.2). NCBI lineage: Eukaryota > Metazoa > Chordata > Mammalia > Artiodactyla > Lipotidae > Lipotes > Lipotes vexillifer. Next base: position 2,683 of record NW_006774853.1, read on the forward strand.
GAAGGTGGAGGTAAAAGGTCTTTATAATTTAGATCTGCTGCTGCCCAGGGGACATGAATTATCTGCAGTGGGGGTCCAGGATACATCTGCAAAGGACATTGCATAGGAAAACCTGGAGCTAACAGAGCCTGATTAAAGAGACCTGGAAAGTAGGAGTAGTTGTAAGGGGCAGCAAAATGAACACTATCACCCATTTTGGGTGATTCTGATAAATTTACTTTCTGGATGTTTTTGTATTTACATGAATAACCTGTACCTGGAGATCAAGCTGGAGGGCTCTCTGAAAATATTTTTAAAGAAAAGGAAATCGAAACAGGCTGCTGGGTATTTAAGAGATTTTTCTGGGGAGGTTGGAGAAGTTTTGGATTCTAAGGGAACTTGCTGAGGTAATGGGGCTGGATTGTTTAGATCAGGGACCCAGAGATCCAAAAGATCTTCTGGAGGGTCAAGGACAGGGAGTGGGAGAGAAGGGGAATTTACATTACATGTGGACTTTAAGTTTTGTTCTTAGTATAATTCTTGTTTTTTTAATCTTGTTAAGGGAGTCTGTAGCCATTACACTCCTTTGCATACAGTTTTCAACATGGTCTTTCCATAAGTACCAATAAAACAATTGTTTAGGGTGAGAGGTCTATTTTTTTTCTATTAAATATAGTCAGTTTAAAAGATTGAATTGACCAGTTGGATCTACTAATCTCAGTAGCTACTCAAACCAATAAGCCTCTTTATGGCTTAACCATGGGTGCAACAGGCATCCCAGAGGAGAATACAAAAGATACAGTCCTCACAAGATCCAAAAAGTTTACTCCCAGAGTTAACTTAAGAAAACAAAGACCTTCATTGTCATAGGCAGTAAGAAGGGTGTAGTGAAAACAGTCTCTTCTGTTTCCCATGAGACTGTGAGACACCTCCAGTCACAGATCTGCTAACCTGTCACACGAGGCAGGCACTGCTAGAATGGGATTTTCTAGCACTAACAAAGACAATGAAGGTTGACATGACAAAGGCCGCCTGTGGACTGGGACCCCTGATGAAAAATTCCCCTGAGAGCTGCCCTGATCAGACAAGATGCTGCTGCTTGTGAATTTATGTCCCAGAATCCCAGTCTACTCAACTGGCTACCAAATGCACATCAGTATGTGCACCTTCTGGCTGATAGAGATCAGAGGAAATTTTCTCATTGAGAAAAAGAAACTCTCAGCATTCTCATTTCACCAAACCCTGCAGGCAGAGATCTAGAGACTGACATGGTAAGAACCTTTACCTTCTGTTGGCTAGTGTCAGAGGTCCCACTATCTCAACTGTAGCAGCCCCAGAGTGAGCAATGGACAAGTTGAGCGACAAATTACAAGAAAGTAAAACTTTTTCCTTCTTCCCTTATAGGTTCTTTGGTTGGTTAAACAATTAAAATGATATAAGATAAATTAACAATAAATTAATCACTTCCTTACAGCAGCCCCATAAAGATATGATGACTCAAAGGGTGGCCAGGTTTTGGAGGCTTTATAACATTCTGAGCTAAGGAAACGAAACACATAGGAGTCTGAGGATACAGGAAGGCAGGAGATGTTTGGAAAACAAAAGTTGCCCTGTTAAGGCAGATAACTTTCTTATGCGAAGAGGTCTCTCTGGTAATAGCTCTCTTCCTTGTATAAGATCACTTTCCAGTGGAAATTTAGGCAACGGAAGGAGAAGTAATGAGCTTTTCCTGAATCTGCTGGGTTTTAATTGCCTTTAGCTCAATATAATCCTTATGCCAAAGAGACATATTTTGGAATGGCAAATTCGACTCCTCTTCATCATACATTGAGGTGATGCTGAGTGCATACCCATTACACTTTGGGGAATCTTAGTGTGACTGCTCACAAATTGTGTTTTCTCTTTTTCTTATCACAGACAGCTTGATGTGGCTATAACATTCCAGCCTTATGGAAATATGAGAAAGGTCACTTCCAATAGGGACTTTTAAAAGACAGAAGGTGGGCCTCGTGCAATCCCTCTTTTCCTTCCACAGAACAGAGCTTCTAGGGCATTCAACAAACTTCTAGGGCATTTCAGAGTCCAAAGACAGAGGGAGCTTGGTCCTTAAATTTCCACGCGGAAGGGACAGCACCAATCAGGAATACTCACGGAACCCAGAAACCTGTTTACTCACTAGATTATTGGTTTATTGTAAAAGGATATAACTCAGGAACAGCCAGATAGAAGAGATGCACAGGGCAAGGTATGGGGAAAGGGTGCAGAGCTTCTGTGTTCCCTCTGACTGTACCCAACTCTCCACATGTTCACCGAACCAGCAGCTCTCTGAACCTCCTCCTTTGGGGTTTCTATGGAGGCCTCATTACAGAGGCATGATCGATCACATTGACCATTGGCAAAATCCAACTCAATCTTGAGCCTCTCTCCTCCCCAGAGGTCTGAGTGTAGGACAGGAAGTTCTAACCATCAAACCACATGGTTGGCTCCACTGGCAACCAGCCCCATCATTAAGTGCACTCCAAAAGTCACCTCATGAACAAAACAAAAGATACCTCTAACATTACAGGAAATTCCAAGGGTCTTAGGAGCCTGAGCCAGAAATAGGACAAAGAGCAAATACATATTTTTTATTATAATTAATCACAATATCATAGTTTTTCCCCCCTGAAGTGTTTGTTTTCCTCTTCCAAGAATGAACTCTAATGTGGGACATAATTGGTAGAATGACAGTGTCCCCATCTTCGTTCACACCAACTTCAGGGTTTTTGTCATATTTACATATAATTAATATTTAATCTTTTCCTTTAATTCAACTAGTTTTTGAAAGTTAGGTAAATTTATTTTCAGTGGTACTTTGGGCTAAGCAATTACCTCTGCAAAATCTCTTACTGGAAATGCTATTTATATTTTCCTATTCCACATTAAGACAAAATTGAATGTTGACATAAACCTATTAACATCTTGGTTTACTAGTTGTGTGGCCATCACATCACTCAGTTCCAAGTGCCGCCATTCACATTCTAGCCCCTGTGGTCATCACTGAGGTGGTCCTGAGTGGATATGCATTACACTTTAGGGTAGCTTACTGTGACTGCTCACCAATTGTGTTTCCACTCCTTCTGAGCAGACTGCTTGATGTGGCCATGGCATTCCAGCCTTTGTTAATCTGAGA
>NW_006774855.1:0-209 GCF_000442215.2 Lipotes vexillifer
GACCTGCGTCGTCGTGAAAACAGCGTGAGAAACTAGTGCAGAAATCGCCAGGCTTTGCAGATCGCCAAGACGCTTTCCTTCTCCAGTTCGAATATGCCGAGCGACTCATAGAACAGTTTGCCTCGTGCTGTTTTGTCTCTGGGGGTCCTTAGAAAGTTTGCATTTGGGAAGAAAGGCCCAGAATTGGGAGAGAGGGGTATCTGGAAACG
>NW_006774857.1:0-1902 GCF_000442215.2 Lipotes vexillifer
AGTATATATGGAATCTTCTTCAGGGTAGATCACATACTAGATCACAAAACAAGCCTCAATAAATTTAAGAGAATAAAATTATTTCAAGCATTTTTTCCCCACCACAACATTATGAAAATAGAAATCAACCACAGAAATAAAAACAGGAAAAGAACAAACACCTGTAAACTAAACAAGATTCTTCTAAAAATCCAATGGGTCAATGAGGAAATGAAAGAGGAAATTAGAAAATACCTTGAGACAAACAAAAATAGAAACAAAACTTTACAGGTATTTCCCTGGTGGTCTAGTGGTAATGAATCCTCCTTCCAATGCAGGAGATGTGGGTTTGATCCCTGGTCAGGTAACTAAGATGCTGTGGGGCAACAAAGTCCACAGGTCACAACTACTAAGCTCACATGTCTCAACAAGAGAGCCTGCGTGCTGTAAACTACAGAGCCCACGTGCTCTGGAGCCCTTGTGCAACAACTACAGAAGAGAAAACCCACATGTCACAACTAGAGAGAAGCCCATGCACCTCAATGAAGAGCTCGTGTCACAATGAAAGATCCTGCATGCCTCAACGATGATCCTGCAAGCAGCAACTAAGGCCTGATGCAGCCAAAAATAAATAAATAAATGCAAAAATGAAAATAAAGTGAAGCTATGTGATTTCATTAAAAAAGAGAAACATAGCTTTACAAAATATATGGGATGCAGCAAAAGCTGTTCTAAGATGGAAGCTCATAGTAATACAGGCCATCCTCAAAAATTAAGAAAATTCTCAAATAAATAAATTAATGTACCACCTAAAAGAATTAGAAAAAGCCCACAGTCAGCAGAAGGAAGGAAATAATAATGATCAGAGAGAAAATAAATAAAATAGAGATAAAAAAAAATAGAGGGACTTCCCTGGTGGTGCAGTGGTTGAGAATCCACCTGCCAATGCAGGGGATATGGGTTCAAGCCCTAGTCCAGGAAGATCCCAGATGCTGCAGAGCAAATAAGCCCATGAACCAAAACTACTGAGCCTGCGCTCTAGAGTCCGTGCGCCTAGAGCCTGTGCTCCATAACAAGAGAAGCCACTGAAATGAGAAGCCCAGGCAGCACAATGAAGAGTAGTCCCTGCTCCCCACAATTAGAGAAAATCCCACGTGCTGCAACAAAGACCCAACGAGCCTAAATTAATTAATTAACTAATTTATTAAAAGAAAAACAAACAATAGAAAAGATCAATGAAACAAAGAACTGGTTTCTTGAAAAAAAAGGAAAATAATATGGATAAACCTTTATCCAGGATCACAAAGAAGAAAAGAGAGGGGATCCAAATAAACAAAATAAGAAATGACAGAAGACACATAACAACTGATGTCACAGATATACAAAAATTCATAAGAGAATACTATGAACAGTGATATGTCAATAAATTGGAAAACATAGAAAAGGTGGACAAATTTCTAGAAGCACACAGCCTGTCAAGATTGAATCAAGAAGAAATAGCCAATTTGAACATAATGATCACTAGACATAAAATGACTTTGACAAAAATCAAACACTGCAAATGAAAGTCCAGGACCGAACGGCTTTTTAGGGGAACTCTAGTAAACACACAACGAAGAACGTATACCTATACTTTTCAAAGAATTCCAAAAAAACTAAAGAGCATGCAACATTCCAAATTCTTTATGTGAAACATTTACCCCAATACCAAAACCAGATGAGTACACTACCAAAAACAAAAAAAGACAGGAAATTAGAGACCAATAACTTTGACAAATATAGTTAAAAAATCAGGCTTCCCTGGTGGTGCAGTGGTTGAGAGTCCGCCTGCCGATGCAGTAAATGTGGGTTCGTGCTCCAGTCCGGGAAGATCCCACATGCCACGGAGTGGCTGGGCCCATGAGCCATGGCTGCTGAGCCTGC
>NW_006774858.1:0-211 GCF_000442215.2 Lipotes vexillifer
GCCCACCCCTGCGGGTGAGCTGACAAGCCTCTTGGGCTGCTGAGTGCCGGTTGGCACAGATCCTCTGTGTAGGAATCTCTCCGCTTTACCCTCTGCACCCCTGTTGCTGTGCTCTCCTCCACGGCTCTGAAGCTTTCCCCCTCCGCCACCGCAGTCTCCGCCCGCGAAGGGACTTCCTAGTGTGTGGAAACCTTTCCTCCTTCACAGCTCC
>NW_006774859.1:0-1006 GCF_000442215.2 Lipotes vexillifer
GAAAGTAGAGAGAATTAGTAGAAGTAGGAGGAAATAGGAAAGAAAGAAAGAAAGAAAGCAAGAGAGGAGGGAAGGAAGGAAGGAGGGAAGGGAGAAAGAAAGAAAGAATAAAAGAAAGGAAGAAGGCAAGAAGGAAAGAAAGGAGGGAGGGAGGGAGGAGGGAAGGAAGGAAGGAATGAGGGAAGGAAGGAAAAAATACAGAAAGAAAGAAGATACAGTAAAATAAAATAAAGTATAATAAAGTTATTGAATTAAAAAAATAATTATTTAGAGGAAAAAAAAAAAAAGGGAAGGATAGAACCTTAGGACAAATGGTGGAAGCAAAGTTATAGAGACAAAATCTTACATAGAAGCATACACATATACCCTCACAAAAAGAGGTAAAGTGGAAAAAATCATAAAACTTGCTCTCCAAGTCCACCTCCTCAATTTGGGACGATTCGTTGTCTCAAAAAGGGAAGGAAGGAAGGAAAGATAGAAAGAAGGTAAAGTATAATAGAGTTCTTTAAACTAAAATTAATTATTAAGAAAAGAATTAAAAAAAAAAAAACAATGGATGGCTAGAACGCTGGGACAAATGGTGGAAGCAAACCTATACAGACAAGATCTCACACAGAAGCATACACATACACATTCACAAAAAGAGGAAAAGGGGAAAAAATCATAGATCTTGCTCTAGAAGTCCGCCTCCTCAATTTGGGATGATTCGCTGTCTATTCATGTATTCCACAGAGGCAGGGTACATCAAATTGATTGTGTAGCTTTAATCCGCTGTTTCTGAGGCTGCTGGGAGAGATTTCCCTTTTTCTTCTTTGTTCTCACAGCTCACAGGGGCTCAGCTTTCGACTTGGCCCTGCCTCTGCGTGTAGGTCGCTGGAGGGCGTCTGCTTTTTGCTCAGACAGGACGGCGTTAAAGGAGCCGCTGACTCGGGGGCTCTGGCGCTCTCAGGCCAGGGGCAGGGAGGGGCACGGAGTGCGGGGCGGGCCTGCGGCGGCAGAAGTCAGC
>NW_006774859.1:2601-7423 GCF_000442215.2 Lipotes vexillifer
TATATATATATATATATATATATAATATATATATTATATATATATATATATAAAACTGATTCACTTTGCTGTACAGCAGAAAACATAATAGTGTAAATCAACTATACTCCAATAAAAATTAAACAAAAAATCCCCAGACAAATATAATATATATAATTATATATATTATATATATATTATAATATATATAATATAATATAATATAATATAATATATATTATATAATATATAATATATATTATATTATATATTATATATTATAATATATAATATAATATAATATAATATAATATTATATTATATAATATATAATATATTATTATATATATATATATATATATATATATATATATATATATATATATTCCACATTTTATTTATCCATTCATCTATTAATGGGTATTTAGGTTGCTTCCATATCTTAGCTTCTGTAAATAAAGCTGTAATGACCATAGAGGGTGCGCTTATTTTTTCTAATTATTGTTTTTGTCTTCTTTGGGAAAATATCCAGAAGAGGAATTGCTAGATCATATGGTAGTTCTATTTTTAATTTTCTGAGGAACCTCCATACTCTTTTCCATAATGGCTGCATCAATTTACATTCCCACCAACAGTGCACCACGGTTCCTTTTTCTCCACATCCTCACCAACACTTGCTATTTGTTGTCTTTTTGACAGCTCTAAGGTGGTATCCCACTGATAATTCAATTTGCAATTCTCTGATGGTTAGTGATGTTGATGGTTAGTGATGGTTTTTCTGTGTCTGTTGGCTATCTGTATCTGTATGTCTTCCTTGGAAAAATATCCATTCAGTTCCCCTGAGCGTTTTTTTTAATTGGCTTGTTTGTTTTTTGGATATCAAGTTGTATGAATTCTTTGTATATTTTAGATATTACCCTTTTATCAGGTATATCATTCACAAATATCTGTCTTTGTTTGTTTTTTTGGCTATGATTTTATTTTATTTTTAATTTTTTTTTTGGTTTTCTTCCTATGTACAAGCTTCTCTAATAAATGTCTCAGAAGTTGCAGTTTAGCTACTCATATCTATTTTATCTATGTTCCATCTCAACAATGCTACCCTTTGGAATCTAGTCAGGAGCAAGGAATAATTCTCTAGTTTGTAGGAAACACTGTTCTGAGGTAAGCAGTACATGAATAGGATTAAGTGACGAAGATCTAGGTCTCTCTCTCTCTCTCTCTCTCTCGCTCTCTCTCTCTCTCTCTCTCTCTCTATATATATATATATATATATATATATGGGGAAAATATGAATCTGTAGCACTATGTGATGGGTAACTGACACATGATGTTAAATAATCTGTAATAAATTTAGCTTAAATATTTGTATTTCATCTTACAAAGTGAATTCACATGTATTTACAAGCCAGGGTATCTACTTTCTAGCCTTTGTCCTTCCATTGATTATAACTCATCTAATCTAGCATGATGGATTTACAGATTAGAGTACTGCAAGTAAATAAAGTGATTTCTCATGAGTGGGGAGACATCAGAAATCTTTCTTCTGAAAGGGAGTGACAAAATACAATCTAGGATTTGGAAAAATAAAACGGAGATGATGAAAATTACAATGGAGGAACAGGAAATTGAAGAAAATGTTAAAAGTTTAATATGTCCTAGGAAAGAAAGTAGTAACAGGAAATATTGAAGAATTGCGCAAAGTTTTGAGAAATATTTTCGACACTCTCAAAGGACTCAACCAAACAGGATGAAATAAGAAGAATCCTTTCATATAGCCTAATTGAATATATGGAAAGTGGTTGTGGGGGGAAGGAGTTGGACAAACAATTTGGTGTTAGGTTCACTGTAAGGTGCCTGTAGACCATCTAAGTGCGGATAATTAAGGGGTAACCCAACATTCAGGTCTAAATCGATGACAGCAATTTGGAGCCATCGTAATGTTGGTGATAAGAAACATTTTTCTGGATGTGGAATAACTTAGCAAGAACTTATAAGAAAGAAAAAAATATGACAACAGACCTTAAAGCCTAATGAAAGAACATTTAGGAAGTGGGTGGTTGAACTAGAACCAGTGAAATAAAAGAAACAAGGAGTAAAAGATTAGCATAGAATGTGTTGGAAGTTAGGGGAGAATCAAACTTCCAGAGGAGAATGATTTATTGCATCAATCTCAAAATCAGGATTTTAAAGAGAGTCGACTTTTTGTAATCATTAAATTTGGTTATTTCATCCGAGCAATTTAAACTAAGAATTAAGGGTGCAAATTGTTGTCTTGGATTGAGGAGTAACTGGGAAATTACAAATGGAAGCAATGAATAAGATTACCTTAATGGTGAAGGGTAATAAGTAGGGAATCAGGGTGCTCTCTTTAGAATGAAAGACCAGGATACATTCATGATATGTTAGTAAATATGGAAAGACCAGTGGCCTAACTTTAGAAAACAGAAAGAGCATAGCATCCTGTGAATAGCAAGGATTGAGATCAGGATGGACAAAAAGAGAAGTGTTCTTGGGAGTAAAAATGGATGATGACAATTGGGTAAATTTAAGCATGAAGATATTAAGTGTAATTCTTATGTCAGTGAAATAATAATTTCCAAATTTTGTTTTTAATTCCTACACACATTTAATTAATGAACCCATTTATTTAAGACATTTAAATATAAGATAAATGTACTTTAGAATAATGGTAATTTTGAAACATCAAAAAAATGAGGATGATAATGTTGATACTGACCAGGGCTATTTCCTTGAGTCTAAATTTTATACAAAACCTGGGACCTAAAATATAGTGTAAAGGAAAAAATATATATATCTTCTTTGAGCCAAGAAAAGCTAAATTTGATTTCAACTATAATAGTTTGAAATCTAATTTTGGATAAATCCCTTTTGCAAACAACTTACTGTAATTTAATTATGTTTTGCTTTTACCATCTCTCCCTAATTCATTTTTTTTTTCTCAGTTTATTCCTATTTTCCTCACAAAAGAGTATTTTTTTTGTTTTATAAAAAGCATATTTCCAAGTTTACTAATTATTTGAACCCCCCAAATTCAATGCTGTATAAATGTCAGAACATTATTAAAATGGACAAAGTTTCAGGAAAACACAAATGTGTCTTCATGAAAACTCCAAAAGTCTATATAATTTTTATCACAGATGTGTCACATTTATATTCTTATGTATATATATATATATATATATATATGCACAAATTAAAATCTCTCATATGTATCTTTTCACAGAAAGAGAGAAATAGAGGGATAGATATAGATTGTAGAAATAAATATAGTTATGAATATTCACTTTGTTTTATGTTGATACTCATTAGGGTTTTTTTCCTAAATATTCCAGTTTTCTTTTTCCAGATACTTCTGTTTGGGTTGGAGAAGCATCGATATTTTTGGCTAATTAATTTGACTGGGAATGATGTGACCAGTGGGGAGAGAGATTAGTGCTGGTGGTAGACTTTACAGATGCTCTGGATGATGGTTGCTCCATCAGATGATACAGAGTGAGAATGATGATGAAGGAGGGTTGTCCTGGTGGACCTTTGATGGACACATCTCATAAGTAAGAAATAAGGCTTTGTGACTTTCAGCTGCCTGAGATTTGTTCAAGCAGCATAATTTAGTTTACCATGAGCAACTCACTTACCAACCGTTCAAAAAATTGTTAACTGACCAATTTACAGTGTAGCCACATGAAGTGGTATCCAATTAAAGATTCCCTCCCTTAGGCTTTTATATGACTTAATGAGAATGAAAACTGAGAAATTTTCCCTTATTATTGATGTTACATTTCATCAGAATATACTGTTTTACAAGTATATATAATCAATACTAAATTTTTAGTGAATTTTGAAGTTTTAGAAAGATAACTTTAGTAAGTTAAGGAAGTCTAGTTCTATTATTTTTGGGGAAAATTATCAGTTTTTCATGCTTTAATTGATTCTTTTAAAAATTAAAACATATCTGACTCTTTTAAGTAAAGGGCTATTTTTCTGGCCTGGATGTGCGCAGTTGTCTGGTAGTTGCGTGTTTAGCTGAGAGGGATCTCTGCTCCTATCAGAAAATGTTTAGTGCAGTTATTCTCAAAACATGAAAGGTTCTCAAGCCAGACTTCCTTGCGTCTGAATTCATATCCATTATTTGCCAACTGTGACCTTGGGCAAATTACTCAACCTTATTAACACGCAATTATTCTCATTTATAAAATAAAAACCTCTCTACATGTACTATTCTGAGAATTAAATTTAGTAACATATATAAAGCACTTAAAATGTGCCACAGACAAATTAAGTTATATTTTTTAAAACTATAAGTAGGTTTGTCATGCCAATATAAAATAAGTAAGTATAAATTAATTCATTAATTTCATTAATTAATGAGAGGACTTACCTGGAAGACGCTGACTAGTTCATAGGGCATTTGAAAAGATATATATTTATAGGAAGTTTAATAAAGACATTTGAGAATAACATTACTAAATTAAATACAAATCTGGTTACTGTCCTACAGAACAATAAATAATAAACCTTTGAAGTTATTTGTTTCCACTGAACAGAAATGATTTGCATCTCTACTGGACAAAAATCTACATACCACTTAGGTCTGTGACTTTTAATTAATAGTCAACAAGTAATTACTTAATACAAGTAATTTTAACTCACTTTATCAGATGCTGTCGGGGTACCTCTCACACTGCTATGATGTTACCATTTCAACTTGCCATAGCATCTTCTAGCTGCCTGCGTTTGTATCTATGAGCCTGAGAGCTTTCAGAATCTTCTTCCCTGAAAGGCAGAACAGAAATTCTGGGGAATTCACACTCTTTACCTT
>NW_006774859.1:7433-56373 GCF_000442215.2 Lipotes vexillifer
ATGCAGCCCATGACTATACTTGGTGGGAGATGGGGTGTAAGTACCTTATCCTTCTCACCCCATCAGGTGGGGTATTTCTGAAGTGTATTTTTCATGGTTGACCAGAACTTGCCCAGGGAATAAACCCAAATCCCCACTTCAATAATTGACATAATAATGCAAACTTCATTTCCTGCATTCTCTTCCCTCCACCAACTTACTCCACTTTAGATGTTGTCTACATCTCTCCAAAAACTACTTCCACTGGAACACTTTGCTCAGTTTGTTTCCAGAGAATCCCAACTGAGAACTGCAAATCCTAGAAAAATTCTCAGGGCCTAGCATAGCTTCCATCAACCAGTCAAGCCTGTAGGGGCAGCTGACTAAGTACCCTGTTGTACCTGAGCAAAGCCTGCTTTTCCAGGGTGATTGTCCCCCTGCTCACTATCAAAAGAACAGGTGTAGTGAAACATCTCCCCCCTTCCCACCACCCACAATCTAGGTCTTATCTCCCATTAGTTACCATGGCAACAGTGACTGTTTTGTGTGAGCCTTGTTTTTCTCTTTCTATCTGAATATAATCTCTGCAAGCATCATGTCTGTTTTGCTCATCATTGTAGAGAACCTAGTACAGTGTCTCATACATAATAAGTAATTGACAAATATTACTTGAATATTGTTCAATAAATAAAGAGGAAGTAGAAGCAAACATAAAATTGGTGCTCTCAACTTGTCAAAGAGCTAAAGACAACAACAGACTTCTGACCACACGTATTTCCTGGCAAAATAAAAAGTGAAAATACCGTAAATTTATATTTTTTTAAGTATCACCCTTCATAGATCAGTTAAAAAAACAATGGTGTGCCCAATGTTATACACTATCATCTACTTTCATTTCCATGTATAAATTTATTATACCAATTATAACTTACTTTATTATATATATATTTTAAAATAAAATGAAGACGACTGACAGAGACCTGTAAGAAACCAATTAATTTGATCATTAGTCTTTTTCCTTTTGAAATTTAAGTTGTGGAAAACAGAACAGATATTCACAGGGTGCTATGGAATGGCAAACTATAATCCTAGAACCTCTGCATAGAGGACATCTTGAGTTCAGTTACACAGTCTAGGTATTTTCAAGGTGTGAAATCCCTAATTGTTTTTTTCTTTATTGACTCTTTAAATTTTATGGGGAGACTACAGTTGTTTATGTGTTGCCTTCTTAACTTAAAATGAAACTACACAAGAAGTAAAGTTTATATCTAAATGTATCTCCCTCCTGATAATTTGGAAATAGGGGATCCATGTAATTGTTTCTAATAATTGTTCATCCATAGCTTGCTGCCCTATACACATAGTAAAATTATAAAAGACATTGGGGCACACATGTTTTCTTACAAGTTATGCAGGTTATGTTTGATAGAATTTTGTTGGTGACAACTTTCTGTACTAAGATGTCTGTTTTGTAATTTTTTCCTGATTATTATTAGTTTAAAAAATTACATTTTCTTTATATTGCTATTGTGACTCTTCCACAGTAGAAAGCTAAAATGATATATTTTAATAAAATTTAAGTTCATAATATTGTATATTAGATATTGTCAGTGAAATATTGTTAATAAATTTAGACATTTTGTGGAAACCATAGATTGATGTCCTGATAATATTATTAGACCCTGAGCAGAAAAAAAAATATTCAGATGCATACTTTAAAAGTATGAAACCTATTTATTTTATCGAAAAAAAACAGTAAAATCAATCATATATTTTAATGTAGTTCAGCAAGATCATTTCTCGTAGGAATTAATGTAACAGAAAGGCATTTAGCTCAAAACATTTCTGACAGTTCTAAAGATGCTTGAATTTTATAGCTGCCCTTTCTCACCTATGTTTGGGGGTGGGGGAGGAGAAGGCTGGAGGTGAGCATCAATTAAATGAATGATAAGGTCTTTGATGGATAGATTTTTTTTTCACCTTTTTAATTTAGAAGGTAAAACTTTCTAACACCGTTTAAGTTGAAAATTATGGCTGAGATAATAGAGGTCTGACTCCAGTGCAAGTTAAAGAGGAAAAAGTTGCTGCTCAAATGTCAAGACATCTTGTGGTCTAAGATGATTAAAACCAAACTGTTTGCTATGTGAATCCCAAGGTGCAGCTATATCTCAGCTTTGGTGACATTTAGCCAGTGACTTTTAATAGCTTGTTAATAATGTATAGCTGTCCCTATATAAATCTGCAGTGACAGAAGTGGCCATTTGTAGTGGAGCAGTTAATGAGATTTATTCTTGACAGAAAATTCAGATTTGAAAAATATTTCTACAAAATCAAGATTGATGTCAAAAGAAATCATACATTTAATGGACCATGCCATCATAACCATTTTTGGGTGTCTTAACCAAGATCACAGAATTTTGTTCAGTGATATATTTATATTTTTAGTCAGCCTTCTATACAGCCCAACCTCCCAGCCCTCTCCGTGGCTAGTTTCTACTTATCCTGCATAAATCAGAAGTCTTCACCTTACAAATCACTTCCTCAGTGGGAATTTTCTCACCTTTGACTTGGTTAGTTCCACGTCATTCATGTAAGTTTCCCATCATAAGACTATACCATACATTTTCATGATTACTACTTTGATGCCTGTCTTTCCCACTCGACACCACTAACAGGTTTCTTAATAAATTTTTAGCTTTCACTGAATCCTTAAATGATTACTCAACCATTGAATCAACATTAACATGTGTTTAAATGAATATTCTTTGTTGAAGGAAGAGCTGTCTTTGTTAGACAATGAATTGAAGAAAATTTCTGTGCATATTCTGACTATTCAATATTAATCTCCTATTAATTATTTCATCTCAGTGGAGACAAAAAACTGCTGATTTTAGCCATGGCTGTATCTAGTATGCCAACATAAAACCTGACATGTGTACAAATAATGCACAAACTATGAAATGCCACAAGACAGATATGAGACAGAAGAAAAGGGAATATAAGAAAGGAAATTACTTTACAAGTTAGTTGTTAGTTTTTATTTAACATCTATAAGAACATAAATAACCCCCAACTTTTGCTTATTTGAAGAGGGTTCTCAGTATTTTGCAATTAATGAAAATAATAGATATTTATTATGAAAACTTCAAAAATGAAGAGCAAAAAATATAAACCAAAAGGCTGGAGCAAAATTGTCATGTTAATAGGTCAAACATGACTGAATACTACCAATATCATTTTCAGAACCCACTTAAATAAATTTTAAAAACTGAGACAGTCACTGTTAAATTTTGCTGTAGTTCCATCAACAAAAGCATAAAAGATGTATATTAGTTTCCTGGCTGCCATAACAAAGTACCACACACTGGGTAACTTAAACAACAGAAATTGTTGTTTCACAGTTTTGAAGGCTAGAAGTCCAAGTTCAGGGTGTTGAAATTCCTTAAGGCCAGAAACATGCTCTCTCTCTCTCATAATAGTTATCACCTAGTAGGATCTGTCTCATGATTTGTGATGCTTTCATGGGGTCCATGAAACTAAAGTATGCTAAGCTCTAAAAATCAGAAGACCGAAGTTTATAAAATAGACATTTTCTCCACTGAATTGGCTTGTAGATGGTAGTCTCCCTGTATCTTCACATGCTCTTCCCTCTGTGTGTGTCTGTCACTGAGTCCAAATTTCACCTATAGATAAGGATTAGGGTCTCCTCCAATGACCTATTCTTAACTTGAATATATCTGCTCAAAGATTCTATTTCCAAACAAGGTTACATTCTGTGGTACTGGGGTTCGGGCCTCTTTTGAGAGACACAGTTCTACCCCATAACAATATGCAATATAAAAATATATGAGTGTATATAAAAATATATATATTGATACATAGACACAGAAATTTATACACTGCTTTCACATAGGCTGTACATGGGCTTTGCAAACATGAAAGTTAATTACTGACTAATATGTCAAATTTTGCTTACCTGGTATTTATTGCTAGTTATATAGATGCTTTCCAGTTACTTAATGTTAGAAATGACACTGGAGCTGGTGTTCTTATCTGGGGCTTGGAGTCCTCTTCCAAGTCCACGGGTTATTGGCAGAATTTGTTTTCTTGTGGCCGCTGGACTGAGTCCCAATTTCCCGTCAGCCAGGGAACACTTCTTGCTCCAAGACATCACCCATGGTTTCTTCCTGCATGGTCCCCACATTCACAACTTGGATCTTTGCTTTAGTTCTTCTAGGCTACAGAGTGTGAGTCTCTCTGCCTCTTTTGTACCAGTCAGAAAAATCTCCCTGCTTTTAAAGCACTCACTCCATTGGGTTAGACTTACCCCACGCATGCTCTCCACTGCCGTGAAACTGGACACAATCAGAGTGATATTTCATCACAATCATGGGCTTCACCCATACTAGGGGTGGGAGGGGAGAGATTAGGCATGACTGTGGTAATCTTGGAATTCTGCCGACTATAAATTCCCCATTAGTTCATCTTTACCTTTGTGATGATAACTTTTCTAGAATAAATTCCTGGCATAACATTTACTAACTTAAAATAAATGCAAACATACGAAGCTTTTAAAATATATTGATAAAGTCTAATACTCACTCCCACCAGGACGTCTGGAGTACTTGTATACCCGTGCATCCCCAGTAACAGAAATTTATCTCAACATGAGAAACAATACACACAGGTACATATGCATTATTTTCTGTAGCATGAAAGAAACTTTGCAGACATATAGCTCTTTACCCCAAAATACTTCCATATTTTCAAAGATTAAGAATATTCAATTACATGATCACAGTAAATTATTAAATTGTTTCTCATCAAATATTTACTCACTAGTTTTAACATGATTTGAAGGAAGCCCTACAACCCTACCTATTCATGACCCAAAGTAAATACTGTTTGGGGCCACAGGCACACACACATAATTATAAATTTGTTTATAATTTTTAAGTGTTTTATACTGAAAATGTCTTAGGCTATCTACTTCTCCCATTTTCTGAAAACAAGTGTCTTTTTATTATTTTTAATCCACACTGTATATATTACCAAAACATTTTCTTGAAGATCTCTGATTCATCTTCACTTTCAAAAATATAAAATTGCATCCTTACTCATGGCACTTCAGAAATCAGCAAGTCATCATTTTTCCTACTATTTTGATCCCTAACTCATCATTACTTCACAGGATAGTTTTTCAATATTATTATTTCAGTTATTTAAGTGTAGCACTCAGATATTATAACATATTATCTTTTTGGCAGAAACTATAAACTACTCTGAAATATATTCTTGTGATGGCTAAAGAATAGCAAGTAGTTTCTTTTAGAGAATTTAAGCATGTGGAAACAGGAATTTAACTTATCCATCTCAACATTGTGCCTTTTTTTGCTTAATATAAATAACAACCATCAGAGCAATAATAAAAAGAGAACACTAAAAATATCACTAGCACTTAAAATGTACCCAAATTTTCATAACATTGTAATAAGTATATTTTTACGTTATTTTTTATTACATTTACTTTTTAAATTCATCCTCAAGCTAGACCTACAATTTGTTTAAATATAATCCTGAAATTATACATGAGAAAATCTTATGGATATTTATAAATGTAAATTTTACATCATTGATCAAGGTCACACAGCTGACAATTCCCAGAGATCTTATTCGTCTCTCTGTCATCTCCACGTCAAGAATTCCAAAGCCTTAGCTCTCAATACCGTACTTCCTGACTATTGCACACTACACTGTCTTTGTTTCTGTTTAATCAAATGAACCTCTGGAGAACTCCCCATGGAGTCAGTTTCAGATCCAGGATTACATACAAGATTGATGTTCCCAGTAAGAATCCAATATTATAATTTGTCTAAAATAGTTCTACTTTAGGTCGTTTAAACAAATCATTGAATTCTTAATTCTTCTGTTTTATTTGTTGATTCAAACATACGACTGCTGTGGTATCTGGTTTTCAATGTTCCATCACTCAGAAGTGTGTTCATTAAATTATCTTAATCACCTAGCATTCAGCCTGGGCTTTAATGCTGAGATAGACCTAAAACTTCCTATTAGTTGGGTGGCAAAGTAAAATAGTAAACAGCATTTATTCCCTAAAGAAATTCAACTATCTCATAAAGGCTTAGTTGATGTGAAATAATAAAGTTCTGATGAATGGAATCCTAAAGGAATATTTCTAGTTATTTGCTTACTAAATTAGGAATTTAAAGGAAATAAAACAAACAAAAAAAGCTTTATATAGAAAAGAATTACCAGTGAAGGAGTTTGGGCAGCTGACATGCTGATGGTGCATTCTGTAAGCTCATACAGAGATTCCTCCCACCCAGTAATATGCGTTATTTTGATTCAGAGCTAGGTAGCACAGGTAAGTGATTGTGACATGCCCTGTTAGCAATTGCAAGGAAGACCACCATATCAACCACACAAAAAGTATATTTAGGTCAACTCGGGTAGGCAGAAATCAGGAGTTGGTTTGCAAAACACATTATTTCCATACATATATACAGTTTTTCTACTCATTATGCTTTCATAATGTCATATTATAATGTTCTACTATTTCTTTGGGTATTAGTGTATTTAAAATGGGAAATGATAAGTATAAATATATTAGCTTTGCAATAATTCTTAGGAGTATAGTTTCTGTCATCAGAGAGTATGCATTTCTAAAAGGCATTTGAACATAAAAAATAACAATTTTATAAATTCTGATATGATTCTGTCTCACAATAGAAACACAGATTTTCTGTGTTATTTTTTCTTGTTCTCTTAATTCTTACTCATTCCTCTCCATCTCAATTCTTTTATTTCATACGAAGACCAAATACTGTATTAAGACTCAGTTAACTTCAAAAAGAAATTACAAACAAGCAACTAAGCTAATTCAATGAAAAATATACCTAGAACTTTTATGGCTCATAAAAACTGGAAGTTCACTTATGATGCTAACTTCGGGCATAGCTGGATCCAGGGATGACTCAGTCCAGAAATTATTTCTTTATCTTTCGATTCTACTCCCCTGTATATATTGGCTTTAGCTGAAGGTGAACTCCATACACAGAGTGGGAAAAACTGCTGTTGATAACCTAGACCTCAATCTTCTCAGGCCACAGTCTGAAAGAAAGACCAAATCCACTCATAAGAAAACTATTTGGCATTGCTTGAGTCAAATCCTCACCTCCAAACCAAACCAAAGGGGGTTTGTAATGGAGCAGGTTGGACCGCTTCTACCCTTTAGATGACACAACGTAGGATTCCACTGTTAACCTCAGACCACCGCTCTCCCGCCCGGCCCCCCGCCCTACCCACAGGCACACAGGATTCCCTTAGGGGAATGGATGCTGAGCATACAGACGACACAGACCTTCTGTGGGTTGGATGATCACACTTATCAGATTGCCTGAAATAGTTCTGGTTCATGCCTGTTGTTTTTCTGTGCTAATTAATAGGAGGATCTCCTTTAATCCTCTAAGTATGTAGACTTAGATGCAAATTATAACATCACTCTATCTGTGCATAAGAGCACATCTCTTCTCTACTGAGAATGGAAGTAGGTGCATTTGGAAGAACTAACAAGTTGAAAATATTTTTTTTTTTATTTCTATTAATTACAGAGTGGGTACAAGTTTCTTCTACCCTCTCAAGGTAAAGAAGGGCTTTAGAGAGAATGAAAAGAACAGATAGCTTGTTTTTGGTAATGCAGAAGTTGGACCCATGTTGAATCTCTGGCAGGAACTTTGACTGCTCGCAAAGTGAATGTGAGTTTTCTGCACAGGCACTATTTCATACATTATTTCTCCAAAGGGGAAACCTATACATATTGGAACAGATGGATCATATGGGTAAATGATATATAGACAAGGGCACAGTATTGAAGGGGCCACATCACATGTCCCATGCTCACTCACAGTAGAAGATCCTAAAATCCCTGGGGGAAAAATGTATTTTAATTGTAAATATAAGAAAATATACGTACACAACTATGGAGAGATCCAGAAGATAATATATAATAGTATATTAAATTTCAGCTGTCTTAATTTATAAAATGTGATCACATTTCTATATGTTCTGAAAACATGTAAACATAAAAGTTTATCAAAGTAGAAGTTAAATCCAAAGACAAACTCTGATTGATGTTTCAAACAAAAGCTGGTATGATTTAAGGTGATTTTGCTTTAAATAATAGTCACAAAAAACAGGCTACAGGAAAGTCAAACAATAGGAATTTATTTCCCCCAATAATAAATCCAGAAATTGGTGATTCCAGGTTTGTTTCAGCAGCTCAGTGATGTCATCAAGGAGGTAGGATAATTCTGCCTTTGTGTTCAGCTCTGCACAGCCTGTCTGCACTTTTTGTTTTCTTGGACACAGTGGTTGCAACACCTGCAACTTTTTTAAGTGTGAAAGGGAAGCTGAGAGTGAAATCAAGTGTTCTTTTCTCAAAGTGGTCCTCACCCCCTGCTGTAGTGTCTGTGTGCCTGTGTGTACGTGTATGTATGTGTGTGTATGAGATATATTGCTCTTCTGATGCTACACCAATGCATGGGACCCACACCTGTGTGTGATTTTCTCTCTGGAACATATAATCTCTACTGTGTCAAGTAGCAAAACAATATAATTTTTGAGCAGTTCTATTGTGATGATACAGCTTTACAATTTAAGAAAAAATCTACCCCTCTACCTGGTAAGGTAGGTTTTCATTTCAACTCAAATTTTTTGTTAAGTAGAAATGTCACCTAAGTAACTGGAGGAGATGCCAAAAGCCCTAAGCTTCTTGGTTAGGGCAGCTGACCTTAGATTCTGAGCTCAGTGCCCCATAGCCATTTATCCAAGATTAGACACTCAATGTGCTTAGTGAATACAAAGAACAGGAGGGAAGATTCAAATGTTATTTTTGTCTTCATCATGAAGTATAATAATGCCGATTTTTCTGTCCTTTGCATGCATGTAATTCTTCAGTGTAGGGGATTCCCATATAATGCCTTTTCTCCAAAAACATGTATAGGACTTTTTAATTAAGGTATTTTCACTTTATAACTTAAACTTCTATTCTACCTTTGGGGCTTATATAGTGAAAATAGGAAAAAAGATATTTGTATAATGCTAATAATTAACCATAGTTTTAAAAAGTCACAAAGTTGATCAAGAATTTTCATATAATAGGAACTTCTGTGAAGGTTATTAAAATGGATTTTCTTCATCTTCTAAGACCTGCCTTAGAGTTTTATTGGCATGTTTTATCTAACTCTACTTCAAAACTCATGTCTTTGCTTTTCCTTCATTGAGTATATTCCTAGCATTTTTCTTCTGATTGTTATCCAGGCATAGACTTCTTTTGAGTTACAGATAAGAAGCAGGGTTTATGAAATCATATGTTGAAGTCTTAACCCCTGGAATTTGACTATATTTCAAGATAAGATATTTAAAGAAGTAATAAAGGCAAAATGAGGTCATATGAGTGGGACCTAATCCAATATGACTGAGGTTCTTCAAGAAGAGGGGCTGAAGACACAGACAGAGGGAAGACCATGTGAAAACAACGGAAGAGGACAGCCTTCTACAAGCCAATGAGAGTGTCCTCAGAAGAAACCACCCCTGCTGACACC
Organism: Lipotes vexillifer; assembly: GCF_000442215.2. Lineage (NCBI taxonomy): Eukaryota > Metazoa > Chordata > Mammalia > Artiodactyla > Lipotidae > Lipotes > Lipotes vexillifer. The sequence continues at coordinate 17,036 of NW_006774859.1, forward strand.
TTTATCTAGAACATGTAGCTTCCAGAATTGTGAGAAAATGGATTTCTATTTTTTAAGCCACCCCATCTGTGTTACTTTTGTCAGCCCTAACAAAAAACACAGGCAGGCAAGAAAGTGAACAAGAAAGAAAATTCCTGAAGCAACTAAGACACTGTTAAAAATATAAAATCATTAAAGACAAATTAGTGAACTGAATACACTGTCATCTTATTAAAATATTACTTGGTAGGGAACTAGGAACACCTGCATCATGTTCTTAACATCCCTAAAAATCCCAGAGGGAAAGACGTTGTCAGGGAAAATGCTTAAAATGAGCTCACTTTGTTACTTTGAGGCTATGGCTTTAAACTCCCTCCTCCCCAGTACAAAATATTTGATGACAGATGATGTCAAGGAGGATGTTTTTGGCCTGATGAAGATAGTCTAAAAATATACAGGCTGGATGGCCTGCTCCTTTTAGGAATCTCTCAAAATATGAATGCTGAAGAGAACATGAAAAATGGAGAGAATTTCCTTGAGCCCAGACAGGAGCTGCGTCTTGTGGAGGTAGAGAAGCCAGCTGCATAATATTTAATAGATCATAATAATTATAATTAAAACAGGATACATTAATTGACTTTAATAAACAGTTTTTTTAATTTTTGTATTTTTTACAAACACACAATTGACATTTTCACTATTTCAGATATATTAGAGAATCTGGTTAGAACTTCTGTAGGGAAGCAACATGTAGCTATCTATAACTAAATGCCATTTCAAAAAGAAGCAGAGACTGTTAAAAGTTTATCCCTAAATGTATATTTACATTAAAGTTTGAAAAGCCCTTACACAGATTGTGCTCTCTGACCATGATGTACTCATATTAGAAATAAAAAATGAAAATACAACATAGTTATTTCACAGCTAGGAGTTTTATAGAGTTCATGACATACTTCTTGTTACCCATCTTTTTGATAAATGTGACTCTAATATGAAAATCAGTTTCTATAATTGGAGCTCAGATTTGTTTTTTCTCCTATCAGTTTTCTAATGACACAATTGCAAATTAGAGAGAATGATCTTAAGTAAATGTACAGTTTGGTAAATAGGTAGAGGTCAGAATAATCAGTATATATATATATATATATATATTTTGGCAGTACGCGGGCCTCTCACTGTTGTAGTCTCTTCCGTTGGCGGAGCACAGGCTCCAGACGCACAGGCTCAGCGGCCATGGCTCACGGGCCTAGCCACTCCGCGGCATGGGGGATCTTCCTGGACCGGGACGAGAACTCGTGTCCCATGCGCCACCAGGGAAGCCCTCAGTATTTTAATAAGCCTAATAGAAGCCATAGATGCTCTTGAGGCAAATAAATTATCTGGATATAAACAATCCCAAAGGCATTTCTTAAAGGTCAATTTAGGCAGTGATTTATTCATTATGAGCTGATTTAGGCTGATGAGTTGCAGGTTAGTTTTTTAATTCATTTACATTATTTCATGGAGAATTATAGAAGCATTTATGTCTTATGTTGGAGAATTCCTCACCATATTGGCTATATTAGCTATATTAGTTACACACAATTAAAATACTTTCAGAAATTTCTGATTCCACACTGAGCTAGAATATATTACATTCAAATATTATCTTTGAACTAAAGTCCAGAAATAGCATAAATAGCAATTATTTAGAAAGAAGTATACTTTGTACATTTCCATTTCTCTGTTATGCCTTGTGGCAAGATGGAAAAAAATGCCATGATTCAGACTTTTCATTTTGGTACAGTCATATGCATAAAAAGAAGGAAATTAGAGAAGTACAATAATTTTCAAAATAAGTGATATACTGTTAAGTACAAGGGATCTTTTTTCCCCTGAGTATTTATTTAGTGATATTTTTCCAAACCTTGCTGCTCTAGAATTGTGTTGAAATAAAAAAATGTCACTTTTAATATTAACCCTAACTCAAATATGGCTCTTAAATAAATACTACTTTGAGATATCAGGAATCTGTCCCCTGATAACTTGCAGAAAATACAATGTAAATAACAAGGGAAATCAACTTAAGAGTAAAATTTAAAATCTTGCTAAAGATACAGGATCCTGTGAAACTAACCAAAGTTCTGCTAGAGAATTGCTTCAATCACACTCTGTGCCCATGGAGATTGGACAGAGTTAGACTGGTTAAAATGGAAGAAGAGAAAGTCAATAAGAAAATAAAAGACAGAGGCCATTTAAAAGTTAATAATTTATATATTAAAGATTAAGAGAGACAATTGGAAATCTGAAGAAGGCTTAAAATAATTTCATTAAAATATCATTAGTCAAAGGAGAAATAAATGATGGAATAAGATAATATGGTGTATGTTGAGGTTGGGGGCATGATGGAAACCACAAAACTCATAATTTTAATTGTGCTTTTGTGAAACCTCAGATAAACTTTAGAAATGTATATATTTTACTGTTTAAAAATCATTTTTTTTCACTATTTAATGTGAAATCCTGGTCTCCTTTAATCTTGGTTTTGTTTTATACTGTATAACCTCCTGAGCCTCCATTTCATATATATACATACATACACACACACAAAAATACACATATATACCAAATGGCTTACGTGTAAACAGTTATTGAAATAAAACACATTTGAAATGTAAAAACTTAGGATGCTAAACAGCTCTAGCATGTTGCCTCCTCAAACATAATTACTGTTCGTTCCCCAAAAGAAGTAGTGTAAAACATTTCCCTGTGAAAAGAGCCTTAATTTCTCTAGCAGCATACATACTGTGTGTCCACATACTTAGACAAATGTCCACAAAGAATAAAACATCTTTTAAATGTAATATTGGGATGGAGGGTAGGAGGGGAAATCTGCTTATTGGAAGAAACTGTTCTTCCAGAGACGTGTAGTCATGATAGCCAGAAATCTGGAAATTATGCTTTATAATGAATGAGTTAAGAAACTTGGAAATTTCCCATATAAGGGGGAAAAATTTTTGACAAAATAAAAGTTATGGTCAAGTGTTTAGGAGATGGGTTAGAATGTTCATGGATTTCTGCAATCAATAGAATGCCATCCAATGAGTGGAAGAAGAAGAGAATAGTTAATAGCATTATAATAACACTATGGCAAAAGACTTGATGCTTTGCAAGTATTAAAAAAATAATGATGGTTCAACTTAATTTACTTGTTGTCAATAGAGCTTTTGAAATACCAGGTAGGTTGCCTCCTGAAGTTGTGTGCTCTTTAACATTGGATGGGGCCTGCAGAATACAACTCACTACCTCTTGAATACTTTGCTTAAGCCATTCTAGCACTAGAAATTTTGGATCTTTAAGTGAAACAAAACTTTAAAGAGATTTAGTCAGAATCTTCTTTCATAACTGGGTTCATTTGTGGGTCAGGATTTAGACTGACTCTTGCCATGGGAACACTATGTTTACTATGGAATCTACTAAAATTGTGCCTGCCAAGTGAATTATTTTTAATTTAAACTCAGGCCAGAGAGAAGGCTCCAATTACTGGTAGCCTAAAAATATTGTCAGTCTTGGATTGTGTTCTGGGGATTGACAGATGGATGCAAATGACCTTCCAAAGTACCTAGCACATAGGTAGGACATTTAGCTAGCCTTAATTATATAATGTTTGCTAACTGGAATATCACAGTATACTGTAAATATGCAAGCTTTCTTAATAATGCGTATTTGCTTTGAGAAAATAGTTCTAATCACAATAGAGTTATATAGGCATAGTGATAAAATTTATAATAGATTTAGATAAGTTTCTATGCCCAAGTTGGTTCTGATTATTTGCTTATTATCTCTTAAAAATAATTCCCCAAATAACAGTCTACTTTTTTATGTTAAATGAGTTATTCCTAAAAGTAGAATATGGAAGAAAAAATTTCTCTTAACATAAGATCTCAGTGTAGTTGAAGTGCATTAAATTCCTTCCTCCATTTATTTTGAAAACTTATTTAACATACACAGTAGGTTGGGCTCCACATGTAGCAAATACAGCAGGTGCTTTTGTTGGTTATCATCCCATAACAGCTGTGCTGGACACTCCCTAGCCATACCACTAGATCTCACCTCAGCTGTTTCTGCTTTTATGTCTTGGACTTTTTCGGAAGCTGAGGGATCTTATTGGGGACACATGGAGGATAACCACCCACAAATCAGCCCAGACATGTGGGTAGGCTAATGCACTGAGGGCAACCTTGACCAAAGTAGACAAGAGGCAATGTACAGCTGCTCCATCTCTCAAAGATTCCAGGGAAAACTCTGATGTGCCTTCTTCCTAGATCTTCAGAAGTTCCTCATAGTTACCTGTTGCTGTGTAATAAACTATTCCCCAAATCCAATGGCTTGAAACAGCAGCACTTTTTTATTAATTACTTATTATTCTGTGGCTCAGGAGTTTAGGAGTGGCTCATCTGGGTGGTTCTGTCTCAGGACCTCTCATTAGGTTACAACCAAGATGTCAGTTGGGTTACAATCGTATGAAGACTTTACTGGGTCTAAAATATCCCTCATGCAGCTGTTGCCCAGAGGCTTCAGTTCTTCTCCATGTAACCATCTCCACAGTGTTGTCTGAGTATCCTTACTACAGAGCAGCTGGCTAGACCAAGAAAAGTAAAGAGAGAAGGAAGAGAAGGCATATTTTGACCATCATTTAGCAGTGAATCACTAAGTACAACATACACTCAGTGAGAGAAGAAAATAGAGAAAGGTGAGACTGAGCCCCAGCACACACAGTGCTTACCCTTATTTTAAAAGTTTACTGACTATCCTATAATCAACCTTAGTCAATATTTTCTATAGTACAGGCGTAGGTATTTTATAGTACATACATACATTCATTCATGCACACATATGTATATACCAAGCTACCTATGTTTAAAATAGAATGGAAAGAGTAAAGTCTATAGCGATTTAGCTCTATGAATACCTGAGTCTTTTTATTTTCCCTTTTTCTTTGTGGCTATGGTTGCTTTTAGATAAATTGGCCTTAATTTCACTGAAAATACTAATAGATATCCATTAAATTATCTCGCATAAATCAATTACTAATAAATAGTAGTGGATAATAAATGACTACTTCATGTCCTTAATTTTATAATAAATGACTACTTCATGTCCTTAATAATAAATAAATGACTACCTCATGTCCTTAATTTTATTCTTAATTTGGCAAATATTAACTGTACAATATGGACTCATGTGTATTATATAGAGATATGTATTTTTCACTTTTCTTTCTTAGATGTCTCCCTGGATTTTCTGGAAATTTTTGTGAAATTAACATAAATGAAAGTTCTTCATCACCATGTCTAAATGGTGTGAACTGTGAGGATCACACCAATGGATATATTTGCAAATGTCAACAAGGTAATTATGAAAAAGTAATGATCGTGCAAATGTCACATTTATTTACAAAATATATGTATTTATATATGTGTATGGTATATGTGTGTGTTTGTACAATATAATTTTGACAATCAACTCACTAATAATGTTGTTGACTATCAACCAGCTTCTTAGTGATGATCACACTTAAAAAATATGAAATTGTTTTTCAATGATACTAGTAATCAATCCTTTAGGCTATCAGCAAGAAATCCTGGTGCTTAGATCATGGTATCTCACTGCAGGTATTTTCAAAATTTATGTAAGCTTCAAATTCCTGATCTTTATCTATATCCATTGTGTCTGGTGCACAACAAGTCCTTTGTGAAAACTGGCTCCTTAATATTTACATTATTATTACTGCCAATGATCATCAGTATAGAGATGGACTTGTTGGGTGAAATGATTTTATTCAAGGGGAAATTTTTTATTACCAACAGGTCTTTTGGGCCATTTCTGCCTTTGCTCATATTATCTTTAACTGTATACTAATATAAACAAGTTGTGTCCAGGAATCTTCTTCCCTCTCCTTCCTCTAGTTTTCTAAACTTTCAGATTTGTTGCTTTCTACCTGTGACTTCTATCACTCATCTTACCTTCAAAATTTAGTTTCATCCACCCCAAAATTATGTTGAATATGTGAATTTCCTTGAGCAATAATAATCTCACAAGAATATATGTGGGGGATATTTTTGGTCACTAAAAAAGAATTCTCATTATTCACAAGCCCCAGAGAAGACTTAAGATAACTTGTGGATACCCCAGAGTCTGGGCTCCTGGTTATTTGAACCCCCAGAGGAAATAACAGCCAATAATTCTTACAGATAAAAGAAGTGGAATAAAACTTACAATGCTCTGATAGAAGAAATAAATACCATTTGAAAGCTTTTGATTTTCCCCCCCAAAATATCTTTTTCATACAGCAGAAGCAAGAAGAACTACAATCCTGCAGACTGTGGAATGAAAATCACATTCACAGAAAGTTAGAAAAGATGAAAAGGCAGAGGGCTATGTACCAGATGAAGGAACAAGATAAAACCCCAGAAAACCAACTAAATGAAGTGGAGATAGGCAACCTTCTAGAAAAGTAATTCAAAAAATGATAGTGAAGATGATCCAGCACCTCAGAAAAAAATGGAGAGAAAGATCAAGAAGATGTAAGAAATGTTTAACAAAGACCTAGAAGAATTAAACAAAAAACACCTAGAAGAATTAAAGAACAAACAAACAGAGATGAACAATACAATAACTGAAGTGAAAAATAAACTAGAGGGGATCAATAGCAGAATAACTGAGGCAGGAGAAAGGAAAAGTGACCTGGAAGACAAAATGGTGGAATTCAATGTTGCAGCACAGATTAAAGAAAAAAGAATGAAAAGAAATGAAGACAGCATAAGAGACCTCTGGGACAACATTAAATGCAACAACATTCACATAATAAGGGCCCCAGAAGGAGAAGAGAGAGAGAAAGGACCTGAGAAAATATATGAAGTGATTATAGTAGAAAACTTCCCTAATAAGGAAAGGAAATAGCCAGCCATGTCCAAGGAGTGCAGAGAGTCCCATAAAGGATAAACCCAAGGATAAACATGCTGAGACACAGAGTAATCAAATTGACAAAAATTAAAGACAAATTATGAAAAGCAACAAGGGAAAAGAGACAAATAAAATACAAGGGAACTCCCATAAGGTTAACAGCTGATTTCTCAGCAGAAACTCTAGAAGCCAGAAGTGAATGGCACCATATATTTAAAGAGATGTAAGGGAAGAAACTACAACCACAATTACTCTACACAACAAGGATTTCATTCAGATTCTATGGGGAAATAAAAAGCTTTACAGACAAGCAAAAGCTAAGATAATTCAGCATCACCAAACCAGCTCTACAAGAATGGCTAAAGGAACTTCTAGAAGTAGGAAACATAAGAAAAGGAAAGAACATACAAAAAAAAAAAAAAAAAACACAAAACAATTAAGAAAATGGTAATAGGAATAAACATATTGATAATTGCCTTGAATGTGAATGGATTAAATTCTCCAACCAAAACACACAGGCTCGTTCAATGGATATAAAAACAAGACCTATATATATGCTGTCGACAAGAGACACACTTCAGACCAAGGGACACATACAGACTGAAAGTGAGGGGATAGAAAAAGATAGTCCATGCAAATGGAAATCAAAAGAAACCTGGACTTGCAATACTCATATCAGATAAAATAGATTTAAAATAAAGAGTGTTACAAGAAACAAGGGAGAACACTACATAATGATCAAGGGATCAATCCAAGAAGAAGATATAACAATTATAAATATCTATGACCCAACATAGGAGTACCTTAACACATAAGGCAAATGCTAACAGATATAAGAGGAAATCAACTAACACAATAATAATAGGGGACTTTAACACCTCACTAACACCAATGGACAGATCATCCAGACAGAAAATTAATAAGGAAACACAAGCTGTAAATGACACAATAGACCAGATAGATGTAATTGATATTTAGAGGACATTCCATCTGAAAACAGCAGATTACACTTTCTTCTCAAGGGCACATGGAACATGATCCAGGATAGATCACATCTTGGGTCATAAATCAAGCCTCGGTAAATTTATGAAAATTGAAATCCTATCAAGCATCTTTTCCAACCACAACGCTATGAGATTAGAAATAAATTACAAGGAAAAAACGTAAAAAGCACAAATATATGGAGGCTAAACAATACTTCACTAAATAACCGAGGGATCTCTGACAAAATCAAAGAGGAAATTAAAATACACCTAGAGACAAATGACAATGAAAACATGACAATCCAAAACCTATGGGATGCAGCAAAAGATGTTGTAAGAGGGAAGTTTATATCAATTCAATACCACCTGAAGAAACAAGAAAAAACTCAATTTAATCTTACATCTAAAGGAACTAGAGAAAGAAGAACAAACAAACTCCAAAGTTAGTAGAAGAAAAGAAATCATAAAGATCAGAGCAGAAATAAATGAAATAGAAACAAAGAAAACAATAGCAAAGATCAATAAAACTAAAAGCTGGTTCTTTGAGAAGATAAACAAAATTGACAAACCTTTAGCCAGAATCATCAAGAAAAAGAGGGAGAGTACTCAAATCAATAAAATTAGAAATGAAAAAGGTGAAGTTACATTGGACACCACAGAAATACAAAGCATCATAAGAGACTACTACAGCAACTCTATGCCAATAAAATGGACAGCCTGGAAGAAATGGACAGTTCTTAGAAAGGTATAAACTTCCAAGATTAAACCAGGAAGAAATAAAAAATATGAACAGACCAATCACAAGCACTGAAATTGAAACTGTGATTAAAAATCTTCCAACAAACAAAAGTCCATGATCAGATGGCTTCACAGGTGAATTCTATCAAACATGTAGAGAAGAGCTAACACCCATCCTTCTCAAATGCTTCCAAAAACTTGCAGAGAAAGGAACACTCCCAAACTCATTCTACAAGACCACCATCATCCTGATACCAAAGATAGTACAAAAAAAGAAAATTACAGACCAATATCACTGATGAATATAATGCAAAAATCCTCAACAAAATACTAGCAAACAGAATCCAACAGCACATTAAAGGGATCATACACGATGATCAAGTGGGATTTATACCAGGGATGCAAGGATTCTTCAAGAAATGCAAACCACTTAACATGATATACCATATTAACAAATTGAAGACTAAAAACACTGTGATCCTCTCAGTAGATGCACAAAAAGCTTTTGACAAAATTCAACACCTATTTATGATAAAAACTCTCCAGAAAGTGGGCATAGAGGAAACCTACCTCAACATAATAAAGGCCATATATGACAAACCCACAGCAAACATCATTCTCAAAAGTGAAAATCTGAAAGCATTTGCTGTAAGATCAGGAACATAACAGGATGTCCATTCTCACCACTATTATTCAAGATAGTTTTGGAAGTTTTAGCCACAGCAATCAGAGAAGAAAAGGACATAAAAGGAATCCAAATCGGTGGAAAAGAAGTAAACCTGTCACTATCATGGATGACATGATACTATACATGTATAATCCTAAAGATGCCATCAGAAGACTACTAGAGCTAATCAATGAATTGGTAAAGTTGCAGGATACAAAATTAATGCACAGAAATCTTTTGCATTCCTATACACTAACAACAAAAGATCAGAAAAATAAATTAAGGAAACAATCCCATTCACCATTGCAACAGAAAGAATAAAATACCTAGGAATAAACCTACCTAAGGAGACAAAAGACCTGAATGCAGAAAACTACAAGACACTGATGAAAGAAATCAAAGGTGAAACTAACAGATGGAGATATATACCATGTTCTTGGATTGGAAAAATCAATATTGTAAAAATGACTATACTACCCAAAGCAATCTACAGATTCAATGCAATCTCTATCAAATTACCCATGGCATTTTTTACAGAACTAGAACAAAAAATCTTAAAATTTGTATGCAGACACAAAAGACACCAAATACCCAAAGCAATCCTGAGGAAAAAAAAAAAAAAAAACAGAGCTGGAGGAATCAGGCTCCCTGACTTCAGACTATACTACAAAGCTACAGTAATCAAGACAATATGGTACTGGCACAAAAACAGAAATATAGATCAATGGAACAGGATAGAAAGTCCAGAGATAAGCCCATGCACCTATGGCCAACTAATCTGTGACAAAGGAGGCAAGGATATACAATGGAGAAAAGACAGCCTCTTCAATAAGTGGTGCTGGGAAAACTGGAAAGCTACATGGAAAATAATGAAATTAGAACACTCCCTAACACCACTCACAAACATAAACTCAAAATATATTAAAGACCTAAATGTAAGACAGGACACTATAAAACTCTTAGAGGAAAACATAGGCAGAACACTCTATGACATAAATCACAGCAAGATCTTCTTTGACCCACCTCCTAGAGTAATGAAAATAAAAACAAAAATAAACACAAAGATCTAGTGAAACTTAAAAGCTTTTGCACAGCAAAGGAAACCATAAACAAGACGAAAAGACAACCCTCAGAATGGGAGAAAATATTTGCAAAAGAAGCAACTGACAAAGAATTAATCTCCAAAATATACAAGCAGCCCATGCAGCTCAATATCAAAAAAATAAATAGCCCAATCCAAAAGTGGGCAGAAGACCTGAATAGACATTTCTGCAAAGAAGATATACAGATCGCCAACAAACACATGAAAGGATGCTCAACATCACTAATCATTAGAGAGATGCAAATCAAAATTACAATGAGATATCATCCCACATTTATTAGAATGGGCATCATCAGAAAATCTACTAACAACAAATGCTGGAGAGGGTGTGGAGAAAAGAGAACCCTCTTGCACTGTTGGTGGGAATGTAAATTGATACAGCCACTATGGAGAACAGTATGGAGGTTCCTTAAGAAACTAAAAATAGAATTACCATATGACCCAGCAATCCCACTACTGGGCATATACCCAGAGAAAACCATAATTCAAAAATACACATGCACCCTAATGTTCATTACAGCACTATTTACAATAGCCAGGTCATGGAAACAACCTAAATGCCCATCGACAGACGAATGGATACAGACAATGTGGTGCATGTATACAATGAAATATTACTCAGCCATAAAAAGGAACAAAACTGGGTCATTTGTAGAGACATGGATGGACTTAGAGACTGTCATACAGAGTGAAAATGCCTATAGATATGAATGACAGAGTGAAGTAAGTCAGAAAAAGAAAAGCAAATATCGTATATTAATGCCTATATGTGGAATCTAGAAAAATGGTAGAGATGAACTGGTTTGCAAGGCAGAAATAGAGACACAGATGTAGAGAACAAACATATTGACACAAAAGGGGGAAAGCGGGTGTGGCGGGTGGTGGTGGGATCAATTGGGATTGACGTATATACACTAATATGTGTAAAATAGGTAACTAATAAGAAAACTGCTGTATATAAAAATAAATAAGTAAAATAAGATTCAAAAAAAAATAAAGTTGGATGTAAGGAGTGCTAGGAAATAAGGTTGGAGAATTTAAAATATATATATTTTTGTCAAGGTCTGATAATTTAAAACCATTAGATAGCCACCTTAAGCAATGCATATAATCCTATGAAAACAGTTAAGAAACAAAACAAGTATTAAAGTCATTTTTACCATATCAATACATATCTTATAATTGCTAGTTCCATTTATTATGTTGATAGATTAGTTTTGATGCTCCAGGTGAATATTCCACTTGTTTCAGATTTACTTGAGGCCTGGGGCCCTTCTGAAACAGCTGCAGCATCAATCAAAATCCCATTCTGAATGTTGCCCATCCGGTCCACTGTGGAAACGAAAGGCCTCAAAAATACCCATCTGCCTTGTTGGGTGATAACTCAGGACTTGCTGGTACTTTTGGTGCAAGACTTAGATTCTGGGCTTCCCCCCCCCGCCATATAAAGCAGATTTATTTTAAAATTTCTCAAAATGCAATGAGTTATCACAGTTGGTATAAGCAGTTTGATTAAATAACAATACCAGTAGCTGTCCTTCACTGAATACTTGCTATAGACCTGCACTAAGCAAAATCCTTATGGCCACCATGCCATCCTTTTTTTAAAAAAATTATATTATTATTTTTAATATTTGAATTTTATTTAATTTATTTTTATAATAAATATTTATATTATTTATAAATAATTTCTAATATTTTTTTCTTATTAGTTATCCATTTTATACATATTAGTGTATACATGTCAATCCCAATCTCACAATTCATACCACCACCACCCCTCCCCCATCACTTTCCCGCCTTGGTGTCCATACATTTGTTCTCTACATCTGTGTCTCTATTTCTGTTTAGATTCTTCACAGCCAAGTCACAAGAGCACATACCTTGTAAGCAACAAAACAAACAGACGAATTATTAGAAAGTGCTATGGATACCCTCTCAGACCCCTGTCCCCTCCCAAGGGCTCTCTCCAGCCAGGCCTCTTAACCACACCAGCACTTCCTACTTCTGAAGTTATTTAATGAATAATCTCAAGCTTGCAGGTCACCCTTCAATCTTTCTTCATTTTTTTCTTCTTTCCTCATTGTCTTTAATAGCACAGTTAGCTGTTGTTTGTTTTTCTTTTTTTCAGTATGTTTCCTAATTTGTATATTGAAATTCACTCTCTGACAGGCAGTACTATAGTTTTTATAAATGTGTAAAATTGTGTAGGTACCACCACAGCCAGTCATGTGGCCACTGCCCTCACAATGTTCTCATGCCACCACTGTGTAGTCAGTCCTTTCCTCACCCCCAACATGAATTCATTTTGATAGGAGTCTGATTTTTTTCTTCATCATTTATCCTTGAAAAGTTTCCCTGTTGTTGAGCTCTTCTTTCTGTCATATTCTGAATTTTAAATGTTGAAGGCCAAATGTGGGAGGCCTTGAGCTATAATTAGATAATACTAATTATAGTAACAATAACAATATTAGTACATGTACACCCTGCTATTTTACATGTACTCACTTATTCAGTTTTCATAATGACCTTGTGAAGAAGGTATTTTTTCCATCTCATTTTTTCCATGAGGAAATGTAGTCCCAGAGTCTTTGGGTAATCCCCCATATCATATTAGTGGCAAAACTGAAATTCACAGCCAGGAAGTCTGGCCTGGTGCTGTACCCTCATTTCTTATGTTCCCCTAAAAGGGCCTGCACTGAATAGCAACTTCCCATAAAGTTTCAATTATGTAGGCTGAGTAAGTTCCAGAACTTACTCTACAACAGTGTACCTATAGTTAATAGTACTGTATTGCGTACTTAAATTTCTTTTAAAAGGATACATATCATGTTAAATGTTCTTATGAAAATTAAAAAAAAATCAAATGGACAGCCCTCCAAAAAAAAAAAGACCTTCACCAATAAGGTCCATCAGTGTGTGGCAGCTTAATCGCTTAATCTGGATGTTAGCAATTCTAAGCACTGTGAGATTTCTCAGGAAGAGGGAACCTCCAGATCTCTCTGATTAGCTCCTATAAAGCTTCCATAAGCAAAAACTGAGAACTTAACACTTTTCTGAGTAGTTAATAGCAATTTGCCTTCTCCAAAATGGCACAGAAAGACACAAATGCTGACCTATTTGGTTTATACTTGTCCCCTCATCTCTCTCATCCATAGAGGAAACCAGCTTTAAATCATGTTGATAATTCTTTCTTATGCTCTGGTCTAAATCAGGCCATTAGTCTTACCTTATATACTTCTGGATGGAAACCTACCTTCCCTAGGTATTTACTTCTATCTTTAAATTAGTTAAGTACCATAAATTATTGCCATTTTTTACTCTCATCAGTTGTGGAAATCTTCCTTAAGTTCACATCATGCGGCCAATTTTCAGAATTTTCTTGTCTTCATGTAACAGCTCTTCCTCCATGGTTGTCATCTTGGGTGCCTCCTCCAACTGCACCTCAAGGTTTGTGATTTTTGTCTTTTTTCTCCCTTCCCCCTTCACTGTAGTCAAACAACTGCTTGACTCCTGCAACTTTCTGAACAGAAAAAAGTTTGAAAAATTAAATGTCGGTTTCTTCACCACACAAATCTGCAAAACACAACTGAAATTTAAACTGGGTATAAGTAGGTTAAAAGACTCTGTTCTTTAGTTTTGTTCCAGGAAACCCCATCTGAGAAGGTGTATTTGGCACATCTTGGAAAAGTACAGTCCATTTGTGATTCTGATCCATGAAGGGCCATAGTTAGCATGGGGCCCTCTCCCTCTCCCTCTCCCTAGGCAGATACCTTTCCCTCCAGGCTAAGAAGGGGCAGTGTCTGACGAGTGGAGCACAGGTTGGATCTCAGACCTCACCCACCCTCTCTGCACGAGATCTTTGTCCAGCACAAGACAGTATTGATCACAGAGCTGATCCTCTGCTTAGGCAGTAAATCCAATGACCAGTGAGCTCTTTTCCATTGAAGTATCAATACAAATATTCATATTATTTTACAAAATAAAATGCACTTATGTTTTGGCCTAAGTACTCCCATTTATAGTGTTACATAAAAGTGTTTACCACTCAGTAAGTTTACCATTATGAGCAAGCTGACAGTTGGAAAATCTCTGTATTGCAAATGTGAATGCTTCTCCCAGAATTGGGCAGTCACTGTGCCCAGACACTTGTGTCTTTTTTCTTTCTTTCTTTTTTTTCTTTTTTTTTTTTTTGTGGTACACGGGCCTCTCACTGTTGTGGCCTCTCCCATTGTGGAGCACAGGCTCTGGACACGCAGGCTCAGCGACCATGGCTCACGGGCCCAACCGCTCCATGGCATGTGGGATCTTCCCGGACCCGGGCACGAACCCGTATCCCCTGCATCGGCAGGCGGACTCTCAACCACTGCGCCACCAGGGAAGCCTCCAGACACTTTTTATACTCAGGAGGGGTGCAGTCGTGTTTGTATAGGTAATGATATAAACTGCAGACACATATTTTGCCCTTAAAATAGCATTATTCATTTTGAAGCAGAAATGCTGCATTGTCCTTGGGGCAAGAAAACTGAGAAACACATACTATCTGCCACCCATGCTCATAATTATTAAGTCAGGGATAGGCTTTTGTATTTAGAACAAGAGATATAGAATAATTTTTCTTTTTAACTAAGAACGATGAAAAGTGAAATAATCTCTGAGAGTATATACTATTATATTTTCCTGAAGATACGGATGTAAAAATCAATTTTACATATTCTAAAATTAGACTAAGAAAAGGAGACAGACAATTTATGTTATCCAATTACTACATAATATATTAACTAGTAAGGCAGAATTATTTTCAGTTTAGGTTTAATTTTATTTTCCCCAGATTAGATGAAAATCACTTGGTGCTGAGAGGGAAAATGAAATGAAATTAAAATATATAAATCTTTGAAATAGTGACTTTTATTTTCATTAACAAACTCAAACTATTACAACTGCTATTTTATAGCAGAGAATGGTAGTGTTAAAACTGGTCAATGTTTCTAGTCGTGTATATTGATGTATTTAAAGATTTGTTTTGTTCATCACCTTAAAAATTAGTCTAATATGTTATTTTTATTATAATTTGAAATCTAAAATCATCTTTGTTTTACATGTGCATTATTTGACAACATTCATTCTATAAGCATTTATTTATTTTTATCATATGTCAGATATTAGAGTAGTACTATGAGTTTAACACCACAATGATTTGATCACTTTTTCTGAATTGCTAATGAAAACTTTTGGTTTACTGATTTTAATCACCAAACAGTATTTTTTTAGCATCTGGTTACCTTATTACAAATGGACAGCAAATCTATATGGGACACAAAGGATGTTTTCTTCATCTCTGTGAGTTTTTCTTTTTTCAGTCTTACCTACTGGATTTTAATTTGCCTGTTTTATAGTCCCTTATTCTGTTTCCATTTTCTGGCCCACACCAGTACAAGGACATTTATCTTATTTATTTTTGATAGTGTTGACTGAAAAAAATGCACAGCCTAAGAATTGAGTATCATGTTTTATTCGGTGTACTTGCTGAGGACCTACGCCCGGGAGGCAGCTTCTCAGATCTCTCTGAGGGACGGCTCCCAAGAGGAAAGGAAGGAGCCAGGATATACAAGAGTTTTTGCAACAAAAACCATGTATTCAGAACATCAAAAGATTACTGTTAATTAAAGCAAAAACAGACATCTCAGGTTAATGGGTTTAGTACTTTTCTATGTATGGGAAGACACCAGAGTCTGGGCTCATTGAAATCATTCTTTGACATGCACCTTGACTATCTAGTTTTCTAGCGAGTAATCCTGTATCCTGTTTTCTCCATTCTGAATTCCCTCAAGGTGCACAGATGGTGGTGGCCACAGTGGCTGCTGGCTTAATGGCTGTAACACTTTGTTTACTGATACGGCAGATGACATTCTTTGCCCACAATAGGTATGATTGACACTCAGCATCCATTCCTGTTTATTGTGGTTTCTGTACTGCAGAGGCAAGGACATTAAAAACTACAATATCTAAACTCCCTTGAAATTGAAATTGTAAATATAAATTGAGTTCCACCAATATAAACATACCTGAAATCTGGAGGATATCGTGGAGGTCTTTTCTGGGTGTCTTAGCAGTTTCATCTGGTGGAGAAGGTCATGGACATGTGGGGTTTTATGCAGCAGATTTCACTATTGAATCGCTGACTGTGTATTAAAAAGCAGGACTGGCAGAAAGACTGCAATTTTGTGTTGAGTCACCAGCTTCAGGGAGAGGTAGCTGGGAAGGAAGTGGTGGCAGCTCTTGGGTACCCAGCTTCCCTCAATTAGTGCAAGGGGATCTTGAACTCAGTCATTCAATTGTGGCTTTTATGCTTCTCACTTTCCTGCTTACAACTGAGGTGGCATCTCCCAGAGAGTCAAATCTGTGGTTCTAGAAGTGACCCATACAGCCCTTCCTTCTAATAAATTGTAGTGTTTTATTCTGTTATTAAGGCCCCTTTTGCTTAGAAACCTAGAGTGATTTCTGTTTCCTGAGCTGAACCCCTACTAACTTTTATTCTATCCTATTTTCTTGATTTTGACCAAGACATCCTTACTGTTCCCCTCAGCTTAACTAAACTTTAGACAGGCTTCTTCATGACTCTATGGCACACTCTCTCTTTCTTTACAGCATTCACTTTAGAAAACTAGTAATTGTAAATTCTTCTCCATCCCATTGAGGTTGGAAATTTCTTGCAGGCTTTGCCAATTTTACAACCCAGGAAAGTCTTTCTCAAGGACCTGAGAGTCAGCACTTTGATGGAACCATAGAAGGAGGCAGTGACACTCTCTCCGCTCCAGGGAGGGGTGTGTCTAATGTCAGTGAGTGACCATTAACCACACAGATGGCCTGAGCACACTAACCAACATTCCCAGCCCAATATCCACCAGCATTTTTCCACTCGCTCATCCCAGCACTTGAAAACCCTTCCACCTACATTTGGTTCAGTGCAGTTGTGTTCCATAGCTCTCCCTTAATTCAATAGTTTTTTTCTTTTATTGTAATACTCTTGAATAAAAATTTCCTTGTCTTTTTACTGGTCTGGTGAACTCTTTTTCTTTCCCTCTTCCTATCTTATGGTTTAGAGTTTGTAATATCCTTCACAGTACTAGAAGGAAGAAAAAAGCTACATTATTATTCTTAATTGTTTAAAATATATTGTGGACTGTTTTATTCAATCAAAAGAATATACAAGCAATTTATAATGTATATTTATTGTATAAGATAATATAATAAACCTTGTGTACCTTCCATCTGCTTCAGGAAGTAACATTAGCAATGAGTTTAGCCTTCTCGATATCCCTCTCTGAACACATTAGTATCTCCCACCCTGCAGAAACAATTCTGAATTTTATATTCAACATCCCTTTAGTGTTCCTTAGCATTTTATTATATGTGTAGATATCTCTAAGTGATGTTATTAAGTTTGTGTGTATTTGACTTTTATAGGGACAGTTATCAGAATGTAAATGTTTTTACAGAATTTGCTGTTATGCAAAACAGTATGTTTGCAAGATTCAACCATGTGAATGACTGGTTGTGGTGGTTTTTATAAGCCCTCCAAAAATGTTTTTCCTGAATCACCTCTTATAGCCTGATGAACAGAGATGCCCACAGGATGTTCACTACATGACAGAACATTACAAAGTTGAGAGTCATGGACTGGTCTTTGGGCAGCTACTTCTAACTTTGATCTGGGTCCCCCAAATTTCTTAAACTTGCCTTGTTATTTTTCTTCTTATAATGTGGTATTGCACAGAAATCATTTCTAAACCCCCCAGAATACTTATTTAATTTTCTCATACAATTTATCAGGGAGAATGATGAGAATATATTGCTAAGTAGGAACAAGAATAAGACTGAATTTCCCACTAGCCAGAGTTCAGATTAAATGCTGTGGGATAATACATAGACAAATAAAGTTTAAAAAGTTGCTTTAAAGTTCACATAGGTCATCAAAGAGTAGTGACAGCTATTTCTGTAGACCTTTCATCCCTATGTGGAATAGTATATTCAGGCTAACATGTTCTTAAACATACTGATTTATTATAAATAGTTGCCCCATAAGAAAGAATCAATGGTTTCACACTGCTTCTAATATGCACCCAGTAAACCACAGCTCGGATATTGTGTGTGTAGCTTAACAATGTTGGTGCTGATTTAATATTAAAATTCTGGAAAATATCAAACAGAAGACAAACACGCTGTGTTTTAGTGTGGAAAATTAGGTCTCATGTTTAAGGAGAATTCTTACAGCCAATAGTCAGCTGAACAAAGACATAATATTTGTATTCTTTAGAACTACAGCTTAAGAAATACTAAATGTAAAACACCATGAGTATTACAAGAAAACATTTCACATTGAGAAATCTGTAGTAATTGCTTTCCTTTGAATTTAAGGTTCATTTTAAATGGAATTATGGGGTGTGTTTATTCCGTTGTCTTCTACGTATCTATTCCAAAGGAAATATGTAAAGAAATTTAGATATGGAACGTAGAATGGCACCAAAGGTACAATCTGAAACTTTATTTTACATATACATGCTTCCATTTCTACACACTGTATGATTTTAGGGCAAATTATTTGTCTTTTCTTAATTTAATTTTTCCAGCTAAGAAATAGAGATAATAATAATAGCTACTTGATAGAATGATTATAAAGAGAATTGAAACAATTTATATTAAATACCTAGCACATTTATAACATAGAGTAAGAGTGTATATAAACTATATACATGTATATATGCTATTCTCCTTACTATTATTATTATTAAGAATTGAATTGAAACTATATATATATATGTGTGTATATATAAGCTATTCTCCTTACAACTATTATTATTATTAACAGTTGAATCTCTGCTTTGTTATTGTGCTTAACAGGAAGATCAGGACATCCCTGTGAGAAAGAACTTTATGAGTGCCTTTCCAACTTACATGTTCATGGAATGTG
The DNA here is from genome assembly GCF_000442215.2 of Lipotes vexillifer. Classification (NCBI taxonomy): domain Eukaryota; kingdom Metazoa; phylum Chordata; class Mammalia; order Artiodactyla; family Lipotidae; genus Lipotes; species Lipotes vexillifer. Next base: position 36,421 of record NW_006774859.1, read on the forward strand.
CAGAGGAAGTGAACCTGGCGAAGGCTTGCCATGTTTATGCACACCTGGACTTGTGGTAAAACTTACTGATGGGTTTTGTTGTGATACATTTTTTCATCATCTTTGAACGAGAGGAAATACTGGAATGTTGCATGGTGACAAACGGAGGTTGGAGACGTTCCTCTCAGTACCTCTCTCCTTCTCTGTCTGCACTTACTGTGCCTTCTCACCATTCCCCTTCCCTTCTTCCATCCATCACATGCACTCTCAGCCCTTCCTCTCAGGAGAAAAGCATTCTGAGAGACTGATCTATACAAAGGTGCAAGTGACCAAATGCATTAAAACATTAAAGGGCAAGGAATTCTTATATTTGAGTAAAACATTTTTCTTTTTAATGTCAGAGAGGAATTACTTAATACCATCAGGGTATTGGCAGAACCTCCATTTTTCTCGAGGGCATAGCACTGTTACCAGGGCTGAGCTCAGAATATTGTTTGTCTGGGGAGGATGAATCTCCTTCTTTGGCAAATTTGAACAGGTGACTCCATTAGCACTAGAATAGACTTACCTGGTAGAAATATCTCTATTAAAAGACAGCTTTTGACCACAATCCTTTATTAAAGCTGACCACAGCATATGAATATATCAATAGTAAGGGAACAGCAATTGCCATGACTGTGTTGCCAGGAATTCTAAATGTATATTTATAAAATGTATATATATATATGTATAACTAAATCACTTTGCCATACACCTGAAACTACCACAACATAGTAAATCAACTATACTCCAATATAAAATTTAAAAATAGGGCTTCCCTCATGGTGCAGTGGTTAATAATCTGCCTGCCAAGGCAGGGGACAAAGGTTCGAGCCCTAGTCCAGGAAGATCCCACATGCTGCGGAGCAACTAAGCCCATGCTCCACAACTACTGAGCTTGTGCTCTAGAGCCCACAAGCCATAACTACTGAGCCCACATGCCACAACTACTGAAGCCTCCATACCTAGAGCCCATGCTCTGCAACAACAGAAACCACCAGAATGAGTAGTCCGCACACTGAAACGAAGAGTAGTCCCTGCTCGCTGCAACTAGAGAAAGCCCGCATGCAACAATGAAGACCCACCACTGCCAAAATATAAAAAATAAAATAAAATGAAATTTTAAAATAAAACATATATATTTATAAATTTGATTAATAGATGGACCAGTCTTAATCAAGATTAAGGCTAAATAATTAGAGAGGGTATCCAGTCAGGTGCAGTATTAAGGAATCACACGTCAAGGAAATGCGAGGCCTGGCCAGGGCTGAAGAAGGATGCCCAGGTATGAATGGGTCAGGGGACTCCTCAGAGCTGGAGGATCAGAAGCAGGAGTGTCCGGAAGTGGTTAAGGAATTGAGCAGAAAAATGGTTGATACCTATCATTGGAACACAAGAATTTGAGAAAACCTGGGTATAAATCCAATCTGTCTGAGAGGGACATGGGTAAACTAAAACAGAACTATTGTTTTCCTGTCTCTGAGAATCTTCCGGTCCAGGCTTTGCCTTGGGGAAAGAATTTTCCCTTAGTGACCGCAGGAGGATGATCTTTGAGGAAGAATTTCAGGCACTCTGACAACAGAGTGTGGGAGGTATTCAGTGCCAAGAAATTATTTTTGTATCACCTCAGATTACATCAATAATAGCTTCCTCAAGGAGTCAGTAGAAAGAGAAGAAGACTGAAATCTATCCTTTATTTAAGTAAATTCTTCTGCTAATGCAACTGGTATATAGAAAACTAAATAACTAGAAAAGAAATGATCATTTTATAGATTTTTTGGTTAAACAAGAAGAATTTACTACCAAATATCTTTAAAATTCCTTTGAGGTATATGTTGACATTGTAAAAAATATCCTGAAAAACATAGTTTTATAAAACCAGAAGTCTACTAATTAGAGGGAACTGTTACAGATATAATAAACCTATATTTTACTATGGCAATTAACAAATAAATTTGAAATGGATATTCTTATAGCCACTGTCTCACGTATTGAAAGCTAAAATAAAACTTAAAAACTTACAATCATAAGATATACTGTGTGGGTAAAGCCTATAAAAATATAAGAGGGATTCTACTTTTGTTAATGCATTTGATATGTTCTAAAATGAACAGATAAAGGTAGAGGTAACAATTTAGTGAAAAAGAATTTACAATTTATGTTGTACCTGTCAATGTTATAGCAGTATATAGACATTTTAAATTAAATATGACTTAAAGATATACCCTTGAAAATAGGATGTAAATTATTAGTTGGAATTTCAAAAGAAAAATGTTTTGCTCAAATATAAGAAAATCAGATATAAGATTTGCAAATATTGTCTCTCATTTAGTAGGCTGCCTTTTTTACTTTGGTAGTTTCCTTCACTGTGCAAGAGCTTTTTAGTTTGATGTAGTCTCATTTGTTTAGTTTTGCTTTTGTTTTACTGGCTTGAGAAGACAGATCAAAAAAAAATATTACTAAGACCTATGTCAAAGAGTGTACTGCCTGTTTTCTAACTAAGAGTTTTATAGTTTCAGATTTGATGCTTAAGTCTTAAATCTATTTTGAGTTTATTTCTGTATATGGTGTGAGAAAGTGGTCCAGTTTGATCTTTTTGTGTAGCTGTTCAGTTTTTCCACCACCATTTATTGAAGAGGTTGTTTTTTCTCCATTGTATATTCTTGCCTCCCTTGTCATAGATTAATTAACCATGAGTGTGTGGGTTTATTTCTGGGCTCTCCTGTTTCATTGAGCTATGTGTCTGTTTCTGTGTCAGTACCATGCTGTTTTGATTACAGTAGCTTTGTTGTATACTTTAAAATCACAGTGCTTGATACTTCCAGCTTCATTCTTCTTTCTCAACAGTGCTTTAACTATTTGGGGTCTTTTGTGTTTCCACACAAATTTTTAGAATTGTTTGTTCTAGTTCTGTGAAAAATGCCATTGGTATTTTGATAAGGATTGCATTGAATCTGTAGATTGCCTTGGGTAGTATGAACATTTTAGCAATATTAATTCTTCCAATCCATGAACATTGTTAAACTTTATGTGTATTTGTGCCTTCTTCAGTTTCTTTCATCAGTGTCATAGTTATTGGAGTACAAGACTTTTACTTTGTTGGTTAGATTTATACAGAGGTAACATTCTTTTTTATTCAATTTTAAAGGGATTGTTTTCATCATTTCTCTTTCTGATAGTTTTTTATCAGTGTATAGAAGTAAAAGAGATTTCTGTATATAAATTTTGTATCCTGCAATTTGCTGAATTTATTTACTAGTTCTAATAGTCTTTTGATTGTGCCTTTAGGATTTGCTATATATGTATCATGCCATCTGCAAACAGTGACAATTTTACTTCTTCCTCTCCAATCTACACTTATTTCCTTTTCTTGTCTGATTGCTGTACCTAGGGTTTCCAACACTGTCAAATAAAAATGGTGAGAGTGGGCATCCTTGTTGTGCTCCTGATCTTAGAGGCAATGCTTTCAACTTTTCGACATTAAGTATGATGTTGGCTGGGTATTTCTTATATGTGGGCTTTATTATGTTGAGGTTTGTTCCCTCTATACAGTTTGTTGAGGATTTTTTGTCATAAATGGATGTTGAATTTCATTGAAATCTTTTTCAGTATCTATTCTGATCATTGTATAATTTTTATTCTTCTATTAGTTAATGTGATATATCACATTGATTGATTTGTGGATATTAAACCATTCTTGTATCCCTGGGATAAATCCACTTGATTGTACTGTAGAATCATTTCAATGTATTGTTAAATTCATTTTGCTAATATTTTCTTGAAGACTTTTACATCTGCATTCCTTAGTGATATTGGCCTATAATTTTCTTTCTTTCTTTCTTTGTCTGGTTTTGGTATCAGGGTGATGCTGGCCTCACAGAATGAGTTTGGAAGAGTTCTTTCCTCTTCAGTTTGTTTGTGTAGTTTGAGAAAGATAGGCATTAACTCTTCTCTGAATGTTTGGTAGACTTGTTTGTTGGGAGTTTTTTGTTCTGTTTTGTTTAAATTACTGACTCAATTTCATTACTAGGAATCAATCTGTTTATACTTGCTATTTCTTCCTAATTCAGTCTTGGGGATCATACTCCTTTAGGCATTTGCCTTTTTCTTCTATGTTGTCCATTTTATAGGCATACAATTGTTTGTAACAACCTCTCATGTGGTGTTGGTTGTAACTTCTCCTCTCTAATATCACTTATTTAAGCCCTCTATTTTTATTGATAAGCCTGGCTAAAAGGTTATCAATTTCATTTATTTTTTCAAAGAAGCAGCTCTTTCTTCGTTTCAATTATCTTTTCTGCTCTTTTCTTAGACTCATTTATTTCTGCTCTGATCTTAATCATTTCTTTCCTTCTACTAACCTTGGGTTTCTTTGTTTTTCTTTTTTAGTCCCTTTAGGTGTAAGATTATGTTGTTTTCTTTATTTTTCTTGTTTACTGATGTAGGCTTGTATTGCTATGAACTCCCCCCTTAGAACTGCTTTTGCTCTGTCCCATAGATTTTGGATCCTGTGTTTTTGTTTTCATTTCATTTCTACAAGTATTTTTTTTTATTTCCTCTTTGATTTCTTCAGTGATCCATTGGTTTTAAACTCCAGGTGTTTGTGGTTTTTGAAGTTTTTTTTTTTTTTTTTCTTGTAGGTAATTCTATTCTCGTGGTATTGTGTTAAAAGATGCTTGGTATGATTTTAAACTTTTTAAGTTTTCTGAGACTTTTTTTGTGTCTTAGCATGTGATCTATCCTAGAAAATATCCCATGTGCACTTGAATATGTATAGTCTGCTGCTTTTGGATGAGCTATTCTATAGATAGCTATTAAGTCTATTTGATCTGATGTATCATTTGAGACCAATGTTTTCCTACTGATTTTCTGGCTGGATGATATGTCAATTTATGTAAATGTGGTGTTAAAGTCCCCTACTATTATTGTGTAACTGTTAATTTATTTCTTTATATTTATTAATATTTGCTTTATGTATTTAGGTGCTCCTGATTTGAGTGCACATAGATTTACACTTGTTATATCTTCTATTTTATTATTATGTAATGTCATTCTTTTTCTCTTCTTACAGTCTTTGTTTTAAAATCGATTTTGTCTGATATAAATGTTGTTACCTCAGTTTTCTTTTGATTTCCCTTTGTGAGGAATACCTTTTCCCATCCCCTCACTTTCAGTCTGTGTGTGTCTTTAGATCAGAAGTGACTCTCTTGCAGGCAGCATATATATGGGTCTTGGTATTGTATCTAATCAGCCATTCTGTATTTGATTGGAGCATTTAATTCATTTATATTTAAAATAATTATTAAAATGTATGTACTTATTGCCATTTTGTTCTTTTTCTTTTATTTCCCTTTCTTCCTTTGCTCTCTTCCCTTATGATTTGATGACTATCTTAGTGTCATGTTTGGGTACCTTTCTCTTCTTTATGTGTGTATCTCATAGATTTATGGATTGTGGTTACCATGATTTTTATATATAACAACCTAAATAATAATTTTTAATTGATGATCTCTTATTTTCCAACATGTTTTAACACCCTGCATCTTTACTCCCTCCCCTCACATTTAATGTTTTTAATATCATATTTTACATCCTTCTTGTTTTGTGTATTTCTTAACTACTTATTGAGGATATAGATTGCTTCACTGCTTTTGTCTTTTAACTTTCCTAGTAGCTTTATAAGTGTTGTTCTACTATTGTTATTGTATATTTGCATTTACCTGTGATATTTTTCATTTTGTAATTTTCATATTTACAGTCATTGCCTTTTCTTTTTCACTTAGAGAAGTCTGTTTCACATTTCTTGTAGAGCCAGTTTAGTGGTGCTCAGCTCTTTTAGGTTTTGCTTGTCTGTAAAATTCTTTATCTTTCCTTCAAAGCTGAATGATACCCTTGTTGGGTAGAGTTGGTTGGAAGTTGTAGCCTTTAATCACTTTAACAATATAATTTCTCTTCCTTATGGCCTAGAAAGTTTCTGCTGAGAAATCAACTTATAGTCTCATGGGAGTTTGTATGAAACTAGTTGCCTTTCTCTTGCTACTTTTAAGATTCTTTCATTACCTTTCATTTTTGCCATTTTAATTAGAACGTGTCTTGGTATGAACCTCTTTGGAGTTATCTTGTTTGGTACTCTCTGTGCTTCTTGGACCTGAATGTTTGCTTCCTTTCCAGGTGAGAGAAGTTTTCAGCTATTATTTGTTCAGGTAAGTTCTCTGCCTGTATTTCTCTCTCTCTTTTTTTTTTTTTCTTTCTGGGACTTCTGTAATGTAATTGTTAGCATGTCTGGTGGTGTCCCATAGGTCTCTTAAACTATCCTCATTTATTTTAATTATTATTTTTTTCTTTTTTTTCTGCTCAGTTTGGGTGATTTTCACTACTCTGTCTTTCAATGACTGATCTGTTTTTCTTATCTACTGTTGATTCCTTCTAGTGTAGGTTTTATTTTATTTTCCAGCTGTGTTTGGTTCTTCTTTATATTTTCTACTCTTTGTTGAACTTCTCACTGTGTTCATCTTTTCTTCTTCCAAGTTCATTGGACATCTTGATTATCATAACCTTGAACCCTTTACTGGGCAGATTGTTTATTCTACTTCATTTAGTTCTTTTTATGAGGTTTTGTCATATTTATTTGTTTGGAACATATTTCTCTCTCTCTCCTTATTTTACCTAATTCTTTGTGTTTATTTTTATGTATTAAGTATTTTGGTTATGTTTACCAATCTTGGGGAAATGATCTTATGTAGAAGTCATCCTATGAGGCCCAGCAGCATGCTTCCCTCTGGTTGCTAGAGTCATATGCTCTAAGGCTGCCCCCTGTGTGGGTTGTCTATCCCCTTCTATTGTGGTGGGCCAAGAACTTGGGGCTTGTTGATAGATGGGGCTAGATTCCAACCCAGTTGGCTGTGAGACTCTGCCTCATTTCATGTTTGCAGGGCCACTGGAAGACAGGGCCATGTCTCTACACAGCTGGCTGTGTGGATCCAGGACTGCAGGTCTGGTGCTAGCCATTTTTTGGGTGGGGCTGTGTCCTCATCTAGCTGGCTATATGAACTGGTGGGGGGGGGTGGGCTTGGCACATGGCTGGTGCTGGTCACTCATTGGTGGGGCCATGCCCCTACATGGATGGCTGTGTGGACCAAAGGGTCAGAGGGACACAGGGCTGGTGCTGGTCCACTGGTGGGGAGGTAAGCCCTTGACACAACATAGTGGGAGGATTCCAAAATGTTGCCTGCTAGAGCTTTTGTTCACATGATAGAATGACTTTCAAAAATGGCTGCTAACAGCATCTCCATCTCCTGTGGGTGTCTCAGTTTGCCTCTGGCCTCTCTGGGAGATGCTACAAGATCAGCAAGTGGGTCTAACTCAGGCTTCTCAAACTATAGTCTCCATGCTGGGACTCAGAGTGTGTGAGATTTTGTGCATACTCTTGAAGAGCAAAATCTCTGTTCCCTCAGGCCTCTGGGTCTCCCATATGCAAGACCTGCTGGTTTTCAAAGCCAGACTCTCTAGGATCTCATACCCCAAGTGCAGGATGTCTGGGCAGGGGAACGCAATATGTGGTTTTATCTCTTGCTTTTTCGGGTGAACCTCTGTAGTTGTGATATTCCTCCTATGTGTGGGTCACTGACCAGGTGGGTCTGGGTCTTGACCATACTGCATATCCACCCCTCCTACCTTTCTCCTTTTGGCTTCTTCTTTATGTTTTTAATTGTGGAAAACCTTTTCTGCTAGTCTTCATATAGTTTCCATGGTTAGTTTCTCTGTATTTGTAATTTTGAGGTGTCTGTGGGAGGAGTTCAAGTTCTTTCTTCTCTGCCATCTTGGCCACACCTTTGACAAAACTGTTTTAGAAATAGTTATGGCAAATGTGTAAGACTATTGAACAATTGCTTTTTAGATTTTTTTCCTTCCTTCTCCAACTAATCCTGAGAGTAAATGGGATATAAAGAAATAAGACTCATAATCATGGCAAAAAGTCAAACTTCATTGGTATCTTAAAGAATGTCATTCACAGAATAATAGAGAATTTCAGAGAGGCTTAAGGAACAACGTAGTTAGTAGTATTGGAGGATAAGTAAATTGAATCCATTAGGAGTAAGGATTAAGTGCTCATATAGAGCTTAGGTGAACATGGAAGCAGTGGACATAGGGAAGAATTGACAACTCACAGAAGGGGTAAGTCAGAATAGATGGGAAGAGACTAAATCTTGCATCAGTTATCACATTCTAGTATAATATTTATAATAGTATAATATTTGCTTGTTTCCTTATTTATCTGTCCACCTTGATAGATTTCAAGCTCTTGAAGAGCAGGGATAATTGTAGTATCTTTGAGAGAACAAAATATAATACATATGTTTTGAATTTGGTTATCATTGTTGAGGGTTTTTTTTTTTTTGGAGTTCTTATATTAATCATAATAGTGTTAAGTTCCTAGTCTGAACATTACAAAGTTTCTGCCATATCTGAGTCTGATTTTGGTACTTTCTTTGTCTCTTCAAACTGTGTTGTCTTTTAGCATGCCTTGTAGTTTTATAGTTATAACCACACATGGAGTTCTGGATAAAAATAACTGAGATAAACAGGTGTTTAGTATGAGACTTTATTTTTGTCTAACTAGGAGTCAGTCCATGTTTACTGTTTGTTCCGGCTATGGGTGCCAGAGGCTAAACTCTGCTGATTTCCTTGTTTTCTCTCCTCTGTAATCACTGGGTTTCCTTAGAGACTTCTTCTTAAATCAACCTGATCTGTGCAGTTCTTTCCATTGTAGTCCCTGTTACTGTAAGGGAGCCCTATTGATGTGGGTGAAGTGGGAGAGTAGGGTCTCAGTCCCTTTGGAAGCCTGTGCCTCAACTCTGGGCTGTGAGCTTCACATGTGCTTCTCAACCTCCCCTTCTTAGGTGTGACAAGAAAGCTTCAAGAGTCTGGAGATGGGAATATTGATTAATTATTCTGGCAAAAGTTTCCTTTGGGGTCAGGCCTAGTTAAGGAGAACAGAATGCCCTGGAAGTACTTCAGAACAGCTATTCTTCCCCTGCTGTTGGAAGCACAAAGGGATTTTTCTCATGTATTTACCATGAAAACCTGGTGGAACTCCTGGAGATAAAATTTAATGAAAGTACAGGGGATTCCCTAAGATGTCCCCCACTGCCCCGGAGTGTTTAATTTAACTCTCAAGCTTGTACACAGTAGGCCTCCAACACTGTCAATTACAGTTTGTTTTCTGACTGTGGCACTGGCTTCAGCAATGGTTTCTGCTCTGCTATGATTCTCTGTTTCTGCCTTATTGTCTGTCCAGTTCTGGGGGGAGGAATTTGCCCTGTGACCTCAGTTGTTCCACAAATCAAAGTTGTTGTTTTTGTTTTATCCAGCTTTTTATGATTATGAAGAAGGGAGTGATGACTTCTAAGCTCCTTACACCCTGGACCAGAAACCAGAAGTCTTGTGATTGTTTTAAGAATAAAATAACCTATGAATATATTTAATAAGGAAATAGATGAATTTTCCTTCATTCATGAAATTCAATGTGTCTTTTAAAAAACTGATTTCCTATTCAGGTATCTCACCTTGAATGATTATTCTATTTCCCAGAGTTGCTTGAGGTCTTCATGGAATTGCTTAAAAGATACCAAATTAGCTGGCAATCAGATTCTCCACTAACATGTAGAAAATTTTTTAAAAATTATAAATTATCTTGTACACAGAAGTATAACAGCTGATATAATAACACACATAATCTGTTAAAATATATCAAATTATTGGGAATATGTAAGCATTGAATTTCTGATTATAACTTGAAACAGCAAAACTCAATACAAATCATCAAGCCTCTTACTGAAATAATTTGTAGCAATTCTCTTCACATTAAGTCTATTTATGTTAACTTCAACTTCCCTCCAAAATCATCATTCTTCAAACAGATCTTTGGAAAGATGCTACATTTTTTTCTATATTTCTTCTATTTAAGCTATTTTTAAAACTCTCACTAATTACATTGTCATATAAAAATGTTAGCTGCATGTTTATAAGATTAGAGAAAATTAATATCGCTACATTTAATATTAATATTCCTACAATGATTCTTTGATAATGAAGAGTAACTTAAGGAGTGAACATCATCTGTTATTTTTTATTTATTTCTGAGAATTAATATTTGGTGCATAATATTAAAGACCAAAACTCTCAGATTTTCTTAATGTTTTGAGCTGTGACAATCTCTGACAAGCTGATAATTTTTGTGGATTATTCTTTTTAGCAGATCTGATTGTGAAAGTGAATCAGATCACTAAAGTACTTACATTATTCTGAAATTCAAATATTCTGTAAAAGAATTTAAGTGACAGACACAATTTATGGAGTGTCCTAGACTTGCTTGCTAAAAAATTCAAGACAAATGATCTCCTTCTTTTCAGTTTGATCAGCATTGCTCTTTTCTTCCTCAGGAAATGAATTTCTACCAAACAAGATAGATCCATACATTAACTGGTGACTGTGATTGGGTCATGCTTATTGTATTTTACAGAATTATAGTAGTCAATAAAAGTGTTAATTTCATTCTTTAAATTAAAACACAGATATTTATGTAGTGTAGAAGCTGGATTCTATTAAAAATGGAAAAAAAAGGAAAAAACACTTTCTGAATGAGAAAATATGCTCTGAATTCTACAGCAATACAGTCTATTTGCAATACCTGGTTTTTAAATGTCATCTTCAAAATAGACCTAAGAACAAGGCGCAGGATAGCAAGACAGACCATTGGGTTTCATGTTTGTTTATGGTTCTGGTGTTTATTTTATCATGATATAAAGTGATCAATGTTGTTAATAAATATTCACAAGTATTTGCTGTGTTCAAGATGCCGTGACTCATCCTATTAAATAATTAAAGTTTATTGTCTCTATATAGTAAGTACATAAGCAAAGGCATAATTCTTAGATAAACTCAAAAATTCCTTTTTAAAAGAAGGATGTTTTATTCCTTTTAACATTTATCCATATTTGAGATCAGATTATTGATATTTTAGATCAAACACATCCCTTGGACACTCACCATAGCAAAGTACTTGTAAATCATATGAAGAAAAACATGAACACGTACTGTTCTTACATTCAAATTAAGGAAAAGGGGGCAGGTCCATAAGCAAACGAATGCACAGAAAAACAGCAACAATGCTCATTTTAAGGCAAAATTTGATGCTTTGCTTTAAGATATTTTGAGCATATTTTGTGTGCAGAGCACTATGCTATACCCTCAAAATAATGTAAAACTTCATTAGTTTCAATTTCTCACTAAAGAGAGCTTTCAGCTGAGTGGAGTAGACAGGTGCATATGGGATAATAAGAAAGACAGCAATGGGTTTATGCAGGAAACTGTTTGCCAAGGGAAATGAAGACATTATCGGGGACACTGTTTGTGGTTCTAATATTAAAATTAATAATTGTCAAATCTGAGTAAAGTACTCATTAGAGGAGCTTTCTCAAGGGACGAAGATTAAGGCTTCCCTGCAAGGGTTAGAAAGGAATCTCTAAAAGTGCCAAGACTTCCTCTGCTTTCCTAGGTTGGAAGCCCACCCAGAGGGATTGCTCAGTACCGCTAATGAAAACTCTGTGTGCAGTAGTTAGAACAAAGGCTCATCTGCTTCTCAGGACCAGTTTCACCACAAGCATCTCATCCTTGTTTGAATGTATTCTAAGCATTCTAACGAACACAGTAACAATCTTTTGTAATCCAAGGGTTGTCATGATATTGGAGAAGGAAGAAAGGTACAAATTTAAATGAAACTTAACAACCAAAGAGGAAGTTCTCTGTATAATGTAAATATAGTTTATAATGGGCAAATATAGTTTAATATTTTCATAAATACACTATTGAAAATAAGAATTTTTCTTGCATTTTATATAACAGATCTATGGCACAGTTATGATGTACAACCCAAATGTCTTAGAACAGTGTTTTTCTTCGTAAATGAAGTGTAGTAAAATTGTGACTACCCCCTAGAGCTATTTAGATATCATGGGTAATAATTACCCTCCTCTCATCTTTATGCATCTATTTCTTGTATAAACAGGGCTAGTGGATTCATGTTCATATTTGACAGAAACTTAGAATATTCTTTTTGTTATATGTTACCTCCAAGGAGAATAGGCTTAACATTTTAGACCTCAGTTAGATAGAAAGTTCTGTGAGCCTCAGTTTCCAAATCTATAGCATGAAGGTATAGATTATGAGTGACTGCTGAATCATACCTAAGATAACATTGTTAGTACATTGGAAAGTTGGGAACAGAATGTTAAACGCTCACACTTATAGGCTGGTCATTTTTTCTCTATGACTTACCTTTTATTCATTTATTATTAAGATAAATATCTCTATGTCATATTGGTAGGGGTAGGGGCAGAAGATATTATTGAATCATTTTCCAAAATAAAAGCATAGGCTTGATTCCAAAACCCACTCCATAGTCTCCCCTACCATTGACAACCCCCACTACAGGGGTACATTTTCTACAAATGATGAACAACATTATCACCCAAGGTCCATAATTTACATTAGGGTTCACTCTCGGTGTTTGCATTCTATGGGTTTTGACAAATAAATAATGACATGCATCTACCATTATACTATCATACAGAGTATTTTCACTGCCCTAAAAATCCTCTGTGGTCCTCCTATTTATCCTTCCCTCCCCTCTAACTCCTGGCAATCACTGATCTTTTTACTGTCTCTTTAATTTTGCTTTTTCCAGAATGTCATACAGTTGGAATCATGCTAAGTCTTTTCAGACTGGCTTCTTTCACTTAACAATATGAATTTGTTTATTCCATGTCTTTTTATACCTTGATAGCTTATTTCTTTTTAGTGCTGAATATTCCATAGCCTGGATGTACCGCACTTTATCCATTCACCTGCTGAAGGACATCTTGGTTTCTTGCAAGTTTTAGCAATAATGAAAAAACCTGTTACAAACATCTGTATGCAGGTTTTAGTGCATTCATAAATTTTCAGTTAATTTGTATAAACCCCAGGGATGGGCAATTGCAGGATCTTATGGTAAAATTTATTAAGTTACCTAAGAAACTGCCAAACTGCATTTCAAAGTGCAGTACCATTTTGAATTTTCATAAGCAATTAGGTAGCATTTTATAATTTGTTTTCATATCAATTGCCAGACTGTAATCCAGCAGATCCATCATTTGTGTGGCTATATGTTTAGTGTGTGATCACACTCTCCCCCTTCCCCTCCTCTTCCCTCTTCTCTTCTTTACTCTGCTTCTCTCCCTTCCAATAAGCTCCACGAGAATAAGAAATATGTGCAACTAGTTTTCTTCTATTCTCCAATTTGATGCCACATAATAGGTTCTGAATAAGCCTTTGTTTATCAAATGAACAATAACATGGATGAGACTATAAATGTTTTGGGTTTAATTAATCATACTATAAATTTGCAATCCAGAAGCTATTGGGTGCAATGTCATACAACTTTAAATATATCACAAATTCCTTTCTACCAAATGGTTAAGTGATTTAAAATATCACTTGAGCCATAAGCTACCATGAGAAGTAGTTATTATTTGTGAAGCATTAACTATTTGGCAGGCTAAATGTTTTAGATGCATACCTCATTTAATGTTTAAAACAAACTCATGACATAAGAATCATTATTCTCCTTATTGTGCAGATGAGGAAACAGATTCAGAGTTTGAAACACTTATCCAGAGCTGGAAATTGTTAGAATTACATTTTTCCATTAAATCCAAATCTTATACTCATAAACACTAAGTCAGAAAGATTTTATTCTGCATTCAGCTCGAGTTCTGGATCTTTTCACTCTGAGCTATGCTTAAATTTCTCTTGTCACAAGCAGTCTACACTATAAAGGACTTAACTCATATCATTCTTACAAAAACTTTCTTATGTTTTTGCACCAAAATTTCTTATTTCACATGATACTTATGTTTTAACAAATAGAACTGTGCATTTTACATCTGCCAGTTGATTCTGTAAGTAATTAAATGCAGGCTAGGCAGCAGGAGGAAATATGATAACCCACATCTACTGCATTTCCTTGATGATAAAAACCAATCTCTCTGCTTCCTTGCTCTTTCTGGCATTGCCACTGAGAAACAGCAGGATTTTCGTGCTTCCTTTGTGTCCTGGGAGTCCTTTTTTATTCATACTCAATGCACCTGGTTTAGCATTTTCCTCTTAATTAAAAATCAATGAAATTAAGAAAAAAGTGGCTCTACAGGGAAGAATAAGACCTGTTGATCCTCCTCCTCCATGTGGTACCATGGTTCAGCTCATCATATTTTGTTTGTAGCATTTGATTTATTTTAGGTGTTAGATGCTATCCTTGTAACATAGTGCTTGATTTGTTTTGTCTTACTTTGTGTAACTGTTTTCATGTCATTAGCACTTGCATTTCCTAAGTAAAGGGAGGATTGTATACACCGGCTCAGAACTTGAAGCTCAGCTTCAAAACATTCTACCTGTAAGCCTAACTCATTGAAGAGAGAAAGATAACATATCTTGCCAAAGTATGTTAGAGAAAATAGGCTTGGTAGTGTTCAGAAGGCATCCTGTTTAACGTTTTAAAATGAAGATTTCACCTTTATGTTCTAAAGGTAAAGAAAAGTGTAAAATTATCAGTGTTTTGATAAATCGTTGATGTGTGTCATGCACACAACTGTGGCTGTTCTGGTTGGTGTAGAAGAGCATCCCAATGAAAGAAAAAGATAAATAAATGATATTTATCAGCTAACATGTTTTGATAGAGTTACATATATATGATGCTATAGATGTCAGAATAAAGATATGACTGGGATATGTGGAAGCTGTCCCCCAGAGAACAGGTAAGGAAGGTTGCAAGTTATTTATAAGCAATGTACATGGAAGGGTGTGAGGGTGTGTTATTTAAAAACAGAAGTTATGGGCTTTCCGGGTGGCGCAGTAGTTGAGAGTCCACCTGCCGATGCAGGGGACACTGGTTTGTGCCCTGGTCTGGGAAGATTCCACATGCCGCAGAGCGGCTGGACCCGTGAACCATGGCCACTAAGCCTGCATGTCCGGAGCCTGTGCTCTGCAACGGGAGAGGCCACAACAGTGAGAGGCCCACTTACAGGAAAAAAAAAAAAAAAATTAGTACACATATTTTAGTACTTCTTTAGGACTCCATTTACAGAATTACTTGAGATGTGATTTAAGGAATTCAAACAAGTAAAGAAGAGATAAAACATGAATAGAAACAAGTATAACACAAATTAGAAAGAGATGAGTGGCCTAAGGTGTAAACAATTAGAGGATTGTAGGGATTCAGAGAATGAAGACATTATTTCTATTGCAGGAATTAGTAAATGAATCATGAAATGAGTGTCTTTCCTCATGAACAATAATTGAACACTCTGTGACTGAGGAAAGATACCCCAAATTGCATAGGCATATGGTGGTAAGAAAACTTTCTCCTTGGCAGCTCTCAAATGACCATTGGAGAATCTTGGTTGTTCACACTGGTGAGTCTATAGTATCTGCTACTTTCATCTATTCTTCCTGAAATAGTAGGTTAGTCCAGGGCGTTTGACTTATGAGATATTTTAGTGGCTCTTATCTTGTACATACTCAGGGCTCTGAATCAGATATCAGATCCTAGGACTGGTGATTCATAGACAGTGGCCTCAGAGAAATCTTGAATATGCTTGATTTCAATGTGGGGAGGGGGGATTTTGAGCCACAATTTAAAGGAGGCTATTGGCATTAGGAACCCAGAGATTTCATTGTATCAATCACACTGATAATTTGCACCTATAATAATTATGATAGTTATTAAATGATTCTGATATGATGGCTGACAGAGTAGATTTTTAATATTGCTGTGTTGAATTATATCGAATCAAGTACAAGTTTAAATTTAAATTGAATACAATGGTATTTCCAACATGAGCTCTACCACAAACAAGCCTATAACTTTAAAATTCAAACTACTTCAGCTTACTCAGCCCAATAAGTATAGCTAACTAGCACCTCTTTGATTAGGATCACAGAGATGAAAATTAATTGCATATAACTGAATTCATCCATTGTGGAAAGTTGATAAAATACCATTGGCTTAAAATTTGAAGATACCCCATTTATGTGCATCTTCTATCAAAATATAATAAGATAATTGTTATATGGATTGTTTTATTTCTAAAAATTGATCTGAACTTTTAGGGTTTTATTTATGTCAAAACAGTAGAAAAGTATTCAGAGCAAATTTATTACAAAGGTAGTTTTAATCCAATCTTTCTATAACTCCAAAAAAATTTTTTTAAATATGTTTTTTATGTACACAGGCACATTTACCAGTACAGAAAAATGGGGAAAATGTTTAAATATCTTCATTATAAATGTATTAGAAATATATTATTTATGTATCTGCTCTGAGTAATTTGTATGTATAATTAACTTTCAAATGTGTATCTTATTTCTCAAATTGTTCTTTCATTGATTAAAATGTGGTTCTCAAATTAAGACCCATTGTACTCCACAGGCTTTTTTGTCACCTGTGAATTTCAATGAAAACTAAGTAATATGAGGATCTTTTCCTAAGACTCCAGTTCAGAATTTCTAATCAATTTGAGTTGACTAAATCAAAGGCTCTTGGTCTCCAACTCATTAGAAACATTACTCTCTTCTTTCAACCCAATGTGAAGCAGTCTCACTTAGCCAAAGACCACAGTCTCCCCAAGAGCATCCTTTACTAACCTATATCTCACACACAGAGCCAGACACTTAAGGACTATTTTGGTTCTTAAAAAGCTATATACTACTGGGAGTTCAAAATATGTCAAACGATAATCACAATATGATAGGTAATAGACACAGTTAAGGTCTGCACAATATTTTATGAAAGCACAGTAGTGATGTACAGTGGACTCTTGGACAACATGTGTTTAAAATACATGCATGGATCCACTTACACACGGAGGTTTTCGTTTTTGTTTTCTTCCAATAGTAAATTCCACAGCACTACATGCTCTGCAGTTCGTTGGATCAGAGGATGCAGAAACTCTGATACAGAGAAACCAATAAGTTATAAGCAGATTTTTGGCTGTGTGGAGGGTCAGTACCTCTAACCCCCATGTTGTTCAAGGGTCAACTGTATTTTTTTTAAACTGGAGGAACACAGAAGAGAATACTGAGAGAATACTTATACTGAACTGAACCAAAAAGGTTGGGTACCTAGATTACCTGGGTTCGAGGTGGGAATATATGGCAAAAGTGGGATTCAGAAAGGAAAACAACATATGTGAAATAGGAATTAGCCTAGCATATGTGAAAAAGTGGTAAGAAATGATAATAAGTTTTGAGAAATGGCCAGTGGCTTTGTGTGCTATGCTAAATCATTTTTGTTTTTTCCTAGGAAGAGTGGTAAACCACTGATGATTTTCTGTGCTGAGGAATGAACTAGTCAGATTTTATTTTAAAAGATAAACCTGGCACACATTCCACCAGCACAGGAGATAATGGGACTATCCTTCCATCATCTGTATCCCCATCTAGGACTTGCTAAGCACCCATAAAACTCACTCAGGGCTCTATTTTTAACAGTACCCAAAGCCCAGGAGTTACCTCATACAACTTAAGTGTGGTGTAGGGAGGCTGCTAAGTGACTTTGATCTTATTTAACTTCCCAGTTCTTAAAATCAAATAATTTATCTATTCTTCCTAGCACATCTTTGTTTACTAGTTGAGTATACCTTAACAAGAGACCCTGGAAAAAGGAGAAATTGTTTTTCTCAAGTGTATAAGACACAAAGGGAAAGTAGAATAGTACCAGCTGTACTTTTTCACCTGTCGCCTCTGGTCTCAAGACAGACTATTCACATGATTTGGGTCCTTATTTCTCAGAGTAAACTTAACCCCCCTTGTAAGTCAAGACTGGCATCTATTGGACTCTCATATTTGGTTGCTTGCATTTCTTGTGACATATGGCATGTGAAGGGTCATTTGTGTTTCAAACATCAATTATGTAATGTGTGGGTGGAAATATACTGATATTTTGCAAAGTCAACTATTTAATGTATAGACACAATTTTGTAAGTATTGTTTATATATTCATTCAAGGAACCGTCATTGGCTAACGGCCAACCAACAGTGTGCTGAGTAGGGCTCAGAATGGAACATATGTAGGCGTCTACCTAGTGGTGCTTGTAGCATACCAGAAAAGACACAGCAATCAAGGTAACTGACAAATGAAAATAAAATTCAAACTGTACTTAGTGTTCTGAAAGAAAAGAAAACGTTACAATGAGAGAAAAATAATGCAGGTGACAGAGAAGTTCTTTCTAAGGGGGGTACACTTCAGACCTGTGGATGAGAAGAAATCATCCAAGGGAAGAGTGAGAGTTGGACGTGCTGCCATGGGTATGAACACATGCACGGGTCATAAGGAGGAAAAGGCTTTGCACTACATGCAGTGGTGAAAACAGACACTGTGAGTTGAGCACAGTAGGTCCGGTGGGAACAAGGGAGAAGATAGGTTGGCAGAAACAGGCAGAGCCAGATTATGTAGTGAGTCAAAAAGAATGGAAAATTATTTGGATTTTCTTCAAATATATAGTGGAAATATATTTAAAATATTTAACAGGGGAGTGATGTGATCTTATTCAGATGTTTAAAATATCCTTCCTATTCTGTGAAGAAGGGTCTAGAAGGAGGTTAGAAGTATGAGTGAAGCTAGGCCGTTGCAATTATTGCATGAATTATTTCATAGGCTTGACCTATGGTTGCGGCAAAGCAAATTGAGAGAAAAAACTATATTTAAAATATACTATAGAAGAATTAGCAAGACGTGGCATTAAGTAGATGTGTTAGATAGAAACCAGAGATACCTTGAGCAATCGAACGAAGGTTTTGCATTTCCTGAGAGGAGAGGATTGTTATAAGAACGTGTTAGAACAAGCAGTTCATCACTGTAATACTGTATGTGTTAAATATTAGGTTCCCATGAGGTATTTAACTAGTGGTGCTAAATAAGTCATTGGTTATAAAAGAATATACTGCAAGAGGTGTGAGGTGAAGATATAGTTTGTGGGCTCATGAATATACAGATATCTTTATGGTTTTTTGAATAGATGAAAATGCTTCTGGGGAAAATGTAGGAAAAAATGGATGAAAGATTGAAGATAAAGTTCCAAGGAATTCTAAATTAAAGACGAGAATGAAGAGAAGAAGCCAAGGGAGGAGACAGGAGCAGGGAGAGAGGTAGGAAGTATGGGAGAAACCAACCGTTTCAGAAGATAGTGGTTGGTTCTGTTAAATATTGTAGAGGATTTGAATAAAATGAATACCCCAAACAGTGCTTTGAATAGAACAGCATGGTTGTATTTCTGGAAATTTACATGAATATTTTTAGTGACATGATGACATGACAGCTGGATTAGAATGGCTGGAAGAAAGAACGGAATGTGTGAGAGATCTGGCCAATACATCTCTCAAAATGTGTGTCTAGAAAGGGGAAAAAGAAACGGGGAAATAGCTAGATAAAAATGCCTCTTCAAAAAATGTTACCTTTTACTTTTTTCCCACAAATGTTTACTAACTCCCAAATATGTAACTATGTACTAGCCCTGTGCTTTCAGGGGAAAGTGGAACAAACATAACCAGCTGCCTAGAGGCACATTTAGCTTACTTATAAAGACATATAAGTCAAGTTGGCACACAGTCATATAATTAACAATTTTGATTATTGACATGGACCCTACATATTGACTTTATGTAGGAAATTCTAGAAAAGCTAGAAATAAAAATACTTATCCCAATTGTATAAGCACAAAATTATGTCAATATTACATAGTTTACACCAAAGTATTCTTAACGTTTGATCTCTGATCGTTAATATATATATTTTTTATTACTATGGGTGAATTATATCAATCTTCAGAATATCATTCCTGC
>NW_006774859.1:56665-106190 GCF_000442215.2 Lipotes vexillifer
TCCTGCTTTCAGGTTGACGCCCACATTACCTTTCATCTCCCCATCAAGTTAGATAACTGCCTACAGAAATCTGCCTGTATCCTCTATAGGACAGCAACACTGAATCAATTAGTGTCTTAACCAGAAAAAAGCAGAAACCACCTCTAGCATTTATAATAGAGGGAACTGGTTACAGAGGTGAGGGAAGAGCTGGGATCCAAACGAAAGTTAGAGAGGCAACTGGAGATTAGCCACGGCATGAAACCGCTGCAGGCTGGAAGGGGGAAGTGTTCACCGTACAGGGCATCTGGAGGATGCAGGCATGGGAGAGGAAAGAATGCAGTCTGGGACACCGTGTGCATACGTTGGCATGCGGGGGCAGAGATGTCTACGTTTTGCTCCCCCCTCACCCTCTCCCGAGACCCTAGTGCCTCCCACTGGTGGAAGCCAGCTAATGAGGAACCCAGGAAGTGCAGCCTGCAGGGGGCAGGATTCCTAGCAAAGCCTGAGAGCAGAGTGGGGAGGAGGGGATCTGAGGGCACAAAGGTCCAGGACTGACTCAAACAAAAATTACAAACCCCGCCAGCTGGTGGTGCCAACATCCCTAACATGACGACTGCCTGGTCTCCAACACTGGAGAGGACCCAACGTCTTGGTGTTTACTGTGTTGAAGTTAGTGGGACAATGCATTAGTTTTCCATTGCTGCAGAACAAATTACTACAAGTTCAGCCGCTTAAGACAACCCCCATTTATCAGCTGTAGTTCTGTAGGTGAGCAGTCAGCCTGACATCAGTGTGTCAGCTGGGCTACATTCTCCTCTGAAGATTGGGTGAAAATCTACTTCCAGACTCATTTCTGCCAATGGCAGCATTCAGTTCTGTGGCCAGGCTGGCTGCAGCTGGAGGCTGCTCTCAACTCCTAGAGGTCACTTGAATGTCTTGCCACGTGGCTCCCTCTGTCTTTAAACCAGCAACAAGGCTCAAATCCTTGTTATACTTCAAATCCCTGGCTTCCTCCTCTGTGATCAGTCAGAGAAAACTCTGCTTTTAAAAGGCTTATGTAATCTCCCTTTCTTAAGGTCAACCATACCATGTAAGTCACCTAGGCTTATCATGTGGTGAAACCATCATGTATTATGTAGGGTCTATACACTGGTGGGTGGGAGAGTTGGGTGGGCAGGAAAGCTTGAGGGCCATCTTAGAACGTAGCATTCTGCCTACCATAGATAGGATAGTAAAAAGTTTCAGTTTGTAATCCCCTCTCCTCTTATCAATTAACAAGTTATGGGAAAAGTATACTATCTAGATGTGAACTATTGGTTATTGGTCTTGTGACTGGACCGTGATTTGTAACTTGCGACATGAGAATTTTAAGTAGTAAATTGATGCAATGAAATTTGTATAGAATTGGAAATGATGTAAACTATGCAAAAGTTTGCCAAAAAGTGGAGATTGTTTAAAGAGAACCAAGTTTAGTCAATCTTTGCTAATGCAACAGGACAGTTGCAATTAGAATAAATTGAAAGTTTCACTTTCAACTTCAACAAACCTGGGAAAAGCTTATTGTTTCTTAGAACTGTAATCGATGGGGCAACTAAACCTATACTTAGAGACGGATTTGCTTGGTTACTTTATCTTGGGTCCTCTGCTTGATGTTTTCTTTATAATTCTACAAGGAACAACCATACCATCAATTTGGTGATCTGAATTGTTTCTCCTAATTATCTAAAAGATATTTCATTTTAAGAAGGCAAATATTACCCAGAGAAAATTTTCAGAGAGCACCAAGCTACAAGTAGGTAGATCCAATGTTCTAGTCTGGGAAAATTAGTATGTATAAGGAGGCTGCCGTCATGGCTGTGTGACCTGTGAGTTGGAGAGACCCTGCCATTAGAAGACCCTTCCCCCATCACACACACACACACACACACACACACACACACACACACAGTCCAATGTTCTGCTGTTGTTGACTTGAATATTTAATCATTTCTCAACAAGGGGCTTTATATTTTTATTTTCACTAGCCTCCACAAATTTGCTATATAAACAATGACATATTAATAATGTATATTTCAATGGGGTTGGACAAATTCAGCTTTCAATTATTTTAGTAAATTTTAAAGAGTAAATTTGTCCCACCTGTTCTGATGAAAGTAGATTAATCCACAGAATTAAATTGATACAAAACTGATTGAGACCACTGTGATCTTTGTTGTTGTTTGCTGTATTACATACTCATCATTTCAAGTAGAATATAAGGATGAAGTACAATATTACATTGTCAAATGTGACTGTCCGTAGAATGAAAAATGATCTGCTGGGTTGTAAACTCATTTCAGTGAGAGACACTGTTTTGCCCAGATCTTAAAACATTATTGGTGATCATTAAATTTAATTGATAGTGGCATTTGTTAAACAGGCTGAGTAGAAGAACATTTTAATTTTTTATCTAAAATAATCAGCTATAGGGTAGAACTGTTCATAAAAAATGTTGAAGTTGTAACAAGAGGCAAAATTATGATCGTGAGTGTGGGTTCAAGCTCCTCATTGCCTACATATGAATCCCAACTCTGCCATTCTATAGCTTTATGGCTAGAGAATTAGGGAGAAGGGCTATAGTATCTTTTAAATCATACTTTCTTAATTAACAGAAATGATTTAAGGGTAATTCTGCCTTAAGAAAGACTCATATTTCCAGTTTACTACTCTATCTCCATATTTGGATAGCTAATAAACTTCTCAAATTTAAAGTATTTAAATAGAAATCTGGATCCACCTCCATTCCCTAACTGGTCTCCACCAGTGTTCTTCAAATTAGTAAGTGGCACCTCTACACATCCATTAACAGGAACAAAAACCTAGGAATCATTTATTAACCTTCTCTTCTCACTCCAGACATCAATCTACCAACATATCTTATAGGCTCTGTCTCCCAAGTATCTCCTAAAAGTACCCTTACTCTATCTACCACTACTTTCACTCCAGACTAATCTATTTCTGTCTCTCACCAAGGCTACTGCCAGCTTCCAACTGATGCCCCAGCTTCCATTCTGTCCCCTCTTCAGACTCCCTTAAGAGTCTATTATCTATGTAGCATTAACATAATCTTTTCATAAGTCAAACCATATCATTTTTCTACTCTAGATATTAAATATTCCAATGCCTGCCCATCACACTCAGAATTAATTCCAAATTCAAGAACAAACAAATCATCTGGCACGATATCTCTCCTGGCCATGTCGATGACCTCATTTCCGTCCACCAAAGGCCTTCCCTCATTCTCTTTATCTACACTGCCCATCTTGCTGTTGCTCAAATACACAAGCATGTTTCTGGCTTAAGAACTTTGTACTACCATTCTTTCTGCCTTGAATACTCTTTCCTCAGATATTTACTTAATTCAGATCCCTGATCAAAGAAGACTTCCCTAACCACTCGTCCAAAACAGCCCTCCCTGCTTTTCCTTATTATTTATCTCGCAAAATTTTGTCTTTAAGCAAATTATTGCTAGTTACTATTAATTAATTCTAATTCCTTTACTAAAATACAAGCTATATGATGGGAGAAACTTTGCTAATCTTGTTGACTAGTTCATTCCCAGCCTTTACAGCAGTCACTGACACTTAGAAATTGACCAACAAATATTTGTTGAGCAAAGACAAGCGAGCTACACAATATCCATTAAAAAGTGGATGGCCAGGACTTCCCTGGTGGCACAGTGGTTAAGAATCCTCCTGCCAATGCAGGGGACACAGGTTTGAGCCCTGGTCTGGGAAGATCCCACATGCTGCAGAGCAACTAAGCCTGTGCGCCACAACTACTGAGCCTATGCTCTACAGGTCGCGAGCCACAACTACTGAGCCCATGTGCCACAGCTACTGAAGCCTGTGTGCCTGGAACCTGTGCTCTGCAGCAAGAGAAGCCCCAGCAATGAGAAGCCCACACACCACAGTGAAGAGTAACCCCCACTAGCCGCGACTTAGAGAAAGCCTGCACTCAGCAACGAAGACCCAACGCAGCCAAAAATAAATAAAATAAAATACAAATTTTAAAAAGTGGATGACCATATTCTCATAAAGCTTTGACTCAAAAAGTCCTATTTGGCTTTGACTCAATAAAGCTTTGACTCAAAAAGTCCTATGTTCCTTAAACATAGATTCAGAAATAAAAATGTATTTTTTAAAGTCATGAAATTTTGTAGAAATGATCATCTTGGCACATAGTAAGTTTCAATAAATATCAGTGAATAAAACATATAATGGGAGGCACTCAATACATATTTGATGGATGAATGAATGAGTGAATGAGGATGTATTGGCCAAATAAGTTACTATGGTAACCACCAAGTTAAGAAAGAAATATACAAAATTAAAGGCTTACTGAATTAAAACAAAGCTAAATATTTAAAATGCTATATCTTTCAGTGTAATCAGGCAGATATAGAAAAAGAAATGTTCAATCATTTATGAGGTGCTTTTTAAATTTAATTTTCTCATAGCTAACAAAGAATATTATCAGAAAGACCAGGTGAGGCAAAGATTGATGTATTAGTAAGGGAAATGCTAGCTGCTATAACAATAACCTCCAAAATTTTGCTAGCCTGATACAATATAAATTTATTTTCCATTCACATGAAGTCCAAGTGAGTGTTTCTGATTTCAGATATTCTCCTTCAAATAGACTTTTAGGAACTTAGGCTACTTACTTTCTGTGGTTACCCATCTTTAATATGTGTTTTCAGAGGTCAGCACACAGAGGGAGAGGCCAGAGGATCACACATGGTACATTCACCCTTCCTTGGGTAGAAGTAAGTCACATGATCACACAGAGACACAAGAATGACTGAGACATGTAATCCAAGAGGAAGAGGAGATAGGTTTAGTGAATATGTAGTGAGCTTTCCCATGAAGTTTGGGATTTAACTAAGGAAAATATGGAAGTCTCTCTAAGACAAATTGTATTGGCATATGTGTATGTGTATGTGCCTGTGCGTATAGACAGGGAAAGTTCAAACAATTAAAATCTATTTGGAAGAACATTAAAAAATATGATTTAAAAGTTGTTAGTACTTGGGAATATAACAGGATGTTTCCTATCAAGCTCAAAATTGGGAAAGTAAATTCAGCTTTGAGAGTTAAAGGCTAAAAGCAGCACAGGAGGTATGTGAGCCTAGGCATGCAACATAGGAAAGAGGGAGTATGGCTTCCTGGCTACTGGAAGATGAATGTATTAACACATCAATAATATAACAGTCAACACTATAAAAGAACATATGAAAATAATAGACAATAATAGAGAATAATAGAGACAAATGTCAGCAGTGCCAGTGTCAAGCTAATAGGTAGATAACTTTAATCAGTGATACATCAGTTAACATCAAGTATTCAAGATCATTCTTCTGGTGGTACCTTAGTCTGATGTTGTTAAGCATTTGAAAACTAGTTTTACATGTTCTGATCTAATGCACATCAGGGAAACCTGTGATTCTTGGGTAGCTCTGCTGACATGGAGAGAACTTGTTGATCACGGGGACTTTGAGGGTCCTTAATCCTGCGGTGATGATTTCTCAAGGTAGTTAATTATGGCTTCTGATTGTGATTCTGGAGGGGAAAGCTGACCATGACCATGCAAATATTTATGAGCTGTGTAACAGCTAGGTTTTCACTGTAAGCTAGCATATTGACATTCTGGTTTTTATCCTAGTTTCCTGTGCATTGTCATTAATCTGTGAAGTCCTTCTAGGGCTTTCTGCTTACCCTTGAGTGGAGAAAAGGACAATCTCTTGGTCTTGAATGTGTGGAATGATAATAGATATGTTTTTCTTGATGTTTCTTCTATTACTTCTAGCTTCACTTTTTACTGTTTTCTACGTTAGATTTTTAAGGTAATTATATAACACTAGCCTTTAAGCTTTAAATACTTTAATGTGTGAGTTGAAAGTGCATTCAGAATATATAACTGTGAAACAAACAAAAAAGGGATAACTAAAGCAAAATTTACATTTTGTACAAATTAGATACAATCTTGGACAAATACTGTAACAGTGAAGCAGAGCTACCTATTAATGTCTTTAGTGTTAGAAAATAGGTATGTGGTATTTACTTAAAATTCAAAGGTTTCAAATAGTATAACTAATTTTTAACTCTACATTTAAAGGAGAATCCCTGATCCATTTGCACTTATTTATACATTGCCTCACAACTCTATTTCCTATGAATTAAAAATTAATTTCTTTATGTGGAAATTATTTTATAAGTATATGGCAGAAGTAGGCCATTCAGGTCAAGCTAAAACAGAAAAAGAACCTTGCTTTTTAAACCAATGTGGATTAAAATGATTCAGAAAATCACAAGATAATGGCTTCAAATTATCTGTTGTAGATCGTGTGTTTTATTTTCGTTTCCAACTAAATATGACATTTAGAGAAGAAAAGTTTAAAATTTGTAACAGAGTTTTTATATTCATATTTTCTACCATACAGTACAGATTCTTCATTGGAAAAAAATATCCTCAAAGCAAATAGAAAGTAGTATTTTGACTTAAAGGAATCAAGAATAAATTTAGGCATCCAGTTTGAGCATATCTAAAATTTGAAGAATTTAATTAATTTTGAAATATAGGTAAATTTACTATAGAGGTTCCATTTTCTACACAATAAGGTGGTGAGCTAACTAATATAACTATGAAAATTCAAATGGACCTCAAAACTAACTTAAAAATTCTCGGGGGCAAAGAAACTATGTGCTTAACTATGGCAATTTTCATTTGCAGACCTGCTCCATTGGGCTTCTCTGTGGTAATGAAATAAGAAGAACCACCTGTTTACCTCCCAGCTCTCAAGGAAAAGAGGCCACTTCCACACAAACATACACAGTGCCCACCTCAGGGTCTTCAGTCAGTAGCATCCCACCTTCCAGGGCTACCCAACTGTGGGCCATAGTGAACACTACTCCAGTTGGTCAAGGTAAGTAGATGAGAGTATGATGCAGAGAAATTTGAAAAAGTTATGTTTAAAACATATTTTCTGACTTATTTCAATATTTATTTTTCTAAGACACTTGATTTTTCAGGGCTATAAAATTGGCTTAGAATTTTTATTGGTTATGTGCTGTGTTTTAAGTTTTAAAAACGTTGGTGTCCTTTATGAATAAATACTCTTTCTGAAACAGTGCAAAAATGTTCACGAATAGTCCTTATTCTGATACGTAAATTTTGGTAGATAACTGAACCCCAATTCTACCTCATTTTGTTTCAACTATCAGTAAAACTTATTTAAAAGACCTGTACTACTTGCCTCATTATGTCTTTATTTAACATCCTCTGAATCATTATATGTAAACTTATATTCCTATTGACTTATTGGAAAAACACTCAGATTTTTAAAAATCTGTTCTTTTCCTATTGGGAAGTATTTTGACAGGTTGAGTATGTTTTGACACGTCTTATTTAACTTACTAAATCAAATGGTGCCATATTGTAAATAGTATATTGTATGTTAAATTCCAAATTCTTTCTTGTCTCTCAGGATAAGTAGAATGAGAATTATAGCCTTTAACAAGGTATTCCATGTTTAAAAAATACTTTTAAAGCCTAATGGATATTATAAGCATAAAGGTATACTGCTCTATATTTTTTCTGTATAATTTCTGTTCTTTTAAGGAGTTAATTTGGAATATAATGGTATCTAATATAAAAAAAATTGTCTATTCAGAAAGTAAAATGAAATTACTAATATTTCTAACTCATTAGGTCAAATATTATTTTATATTTTTCACTGTCAAAGAATTGTAAATTTTCATGTTTCATACTTCAAAGGCATCATTATTTTGGAATTAAGGTTATTCTAAAGAAGACCATTTGTTCTGAATTTGGCCACCCCAGGGAGTATGAATAATAGAACTCTGCATTTATGCAGCTTGTGAAGTCACTAAACTTTCTCATACACTTTTATTAGAAATATGATTTACAGAGTTACATTTGTCTGCATTTATATAATGTGTATGAGGTGCAGTGTAATTTGCAGAAGATTCAGCCCAGGGCTTAATCCATTTTTCTTCTTCCTTTTCTTTCTTGCTCTCTCATTCTTTCTTTCTTACATTTTCCTCTCTGAAGGTCCAAAACAGACAGACTTTTTCCAGCACGACGTTCTCCCAACCACTGGTTTGGCAGCATTAAATATTGGCACGTCCTCTGAAAGCTATTTACTCGAAGAACTGATTTCCACTAAAGAGCTTTCAGCAAAACACAGTCTTCCTTCTTCAGCAGATGTTTCCTCTTCTCAGTTTCTGAATTTTGGTGCTCATGACCCAGGACATATCGTCGGGGGCAAAACATCTGTACCATGTATGCCCATCCAAACTCCAGTGGGCGCACCAGGACTCTTTTTCCCTGATAGGGGACAGAGCACCCCGTTTATCATCTCTTCCTTAATGACAGATTTTATTTTTCCTACACAATCTTTATTATCCGAGAGCTCCCGGACTGTTGCCTTGTCTGCTACCACAATGAGTTCAGTAATTAGTGGTGTTCCAGGGGCTGATGTTGAGTTAAACAGACACTCATTACTCTCCCGTGGCTTCCCGCCCACAACTGCTTCCGTGAGTGCACCTCCAGTCGTCTCTCAAGAGGATATTGAAGAATATTCAGCTCTTTCAAGAAGAGAGTCCTGGAGACTGCTGAGCTCTTCGATGTCTCCCATTTCT
The DNA here is from genome assembly GCF_000442215.2 of Lipotes vexillifer. Classification (NCBI taxonomy): domain Eukaryota; kingdom Metazoa; phylum Chordata; class Mammalia; order Artiodactyla; family Lipotidae; genus Lipotes; species Lipotes vexillifer. Next base: position 65,350 of record NW_006774859.1, read on the forward strand.
TCTAAGATAATCATATCCAAGCAGGTAGCCATCTTAAATTCATCAACTCTGCACCAATTCACCACACAAGCCTCCATTCCCAGTGAAGATCAGGTTATTACCGAAGCATACAGCAACCAGAGACTCACAAATATAAAACCACAGGCTGCTGATTCTTTAAGTGAATTAAGCCAAACATGTGCAACGTGTTCTATGACTGAAATAAAATCCCTTCATGAATTTTCAGATCAATTTTTGCATAGCAAACAGTCCCACTTTTACGAGACATTCTGGATGAATTCAGCAGTATTAGCCAGGTGGTTTGCAAGAATGGGAACACAAACTATCACTTCTGGACATTCACTTCCTTCGGCTGCTGAAATCATGCCATCAGTGGCAATCACAGAACTGTCATCTTTATTTCCTTCTACAAAGAGTACAGAAAGAAGAATTTTAGTCTCATCCATAGAAGAATATGTTACCCTATCAGGTAATTTGGATGTTAATTTATGTTTGGATAAGATGTGTTCATCCATTTTCCCTTCACAAACCGTCCCTTCAGACCTGACAAATTCGGATTTGGCTTCACAACTGACTGCTGATGATCCTTCAGTATCAGAAAACATTTTTAAACTATTGAAAATAGGACTCTATGGTACAACTTTGGGTCCCACTGAGATGCTGAATGAAGACAAGTTACTGGGCATGCGAGAGCATGAAGGGTCTTATACCCAGTTCAAACCTCACACAGGGGATCAGTTTCTAAATTTTGAATTAAACTTTCAAAGTCATCCAGAAACTATACATTCAAGTGACCTCAAAAACAACCTGCCACGACATGTAGACTCCACATCTGATTTTTCAGAAATAACCTCTCCTGTAGCATTTTCTATAGTTTCAGCAACTCAATCACTTCCAGTACAGACCTCTGTCCCCATGTCTGTAGTTATGCCAGATTGGACATATTATACAGATTATCTGACCTTAGCACCTGATTTAAAAGAAGAGGTCAGAACTTCTTCAGAATGGTCCAGATGGGAGCTGCAGCCTCGTGGGCGTGGTCAGGAATCTCCTGCAGCAAGTCAAAGGCTTTCCATCACTAGATCTCTTATCTGGTCTTCCCTGGAGCCCATTCCAGCACCTCCTCAGATGATGATTTCTGGTGAGTTTCTCAGTTTTAATTCTGTAAACTTTTAGAAATGAGTTTCTTTCCTACAGAAAAGAAAAAGCCTGTCATGGTCACCAGGTGTTCTAAACAGCCCCTTTGTAATCAGGGCAGCAGCCAGTTCAGTGTAGATGGCCCTTGCTGTTGTACCTGTCACAAGTGGTTATTCTTTACACACTGCCACAAAGGCTCCCAGATCAATGCAGGAGTATGTTGGAGATGGCTATACCACAGGCAATCAATCAGCAACAACTAGTTCAAGTCATCACAATGGATCTTTCAAAGTTTTGAAATAACTCTTATTATTCTCATTTCTTGAAATAGCTTCTTTGTCAGATTGAACACAATATAACAAACACTTTCTAACATTTTCTTCAGAGCTGGTACTTTTTAAACTGAAAAGATGAAAAAATTCAAGGGAACTCTATTGGATTTTCCCATCTTACATGGTGTGGTTTATCCTTTTTTTTCATGCAAAGCCATGATGCTTTCACTGTATATATGACACAGAATATAAATTAATGTCTTTTATTTAACAAAAACACCATATAGCAACTGACAGAAAATAATATCCTGTATATGAATTTGAATTCAGTCTTGAAATAATTATTGAAAAGCCACTTTTCTTAGATAACTGCTCTTAGCTTAAAGCATTTTAGAAATTACTAATCTCCTTTACCCTTGTAAATTACTATCAAGTTAGGAAATGTGCAAAAAAAGTTTAAGAAATTGTATTTTACAAAAAGAGGATTTTTTTTTCATTTTTAAAAGAGTTTTATCTTGTGGCATTTCAAGTGTAATTGTGGCAGTGAAGTTATTTTTCCTTCAGTGAGGAATTTATTAGTTTTGTGTGTGTATGTGTGTGCATGTATGCTTCAGAAGAAATACACATTATATCAATATTTTAAAGTTTTTAAGTGAGTGACTTATGGCTGGCAACTCAATAATATGAAAGACCAAATCATTATATTTGGTGTGTCCAATATGATATGATTTTCTTTACAAAGTTTCTAAAAATAACATAGTAATTTTAATTACAAATTTAAAAGTAGAATCCTCCTTGTACTTTTATAAGATGATAGCTGGTTGTCTAATTTATAACTTATTGGCAATGCCTAACACGTCACTGCTCACAGAGAAGGTTCTTAGTAAATGTAGCCAAGTTACACCTCCTCTCCTACAGTAACCAAATAGCCACCCCTGTCCAGACAATCAGGACACAAATTCCCCATTTATAGGAAATTGAATCCTAGTTTTGCCCTTTATGAGCAAAATCTTGTCACATTGCATTTTGCTCATCCCTCACTCCAACTGCAAACATGCTTTGATGGTTTTGACCTCCTCCAATTCTCCAAGCCTCCTTCTAGTTTCTCTTGCCTCCCTAATCCTTTTAGACAAGGTAATCAATCATTTCCAAGACATGCTGGCATTTTTCCAATATCTTCATCCACTATATAGGTCAGGGTCAAATCAGGGAAAAGATAGCAAACTCCAACTGGGCATTTGGGGAGAGTTTAATAAAAATATCATTTACAAATATATGGGTAGGGTATAAGGAAACAATGAGGCATAGTATGGTTTGCTGGGACTAGTACCAGCAGAATGTCATTACTGCCCCTAGGCCAGAACTGGCAAAGGAAAGGGCAGTTACCAGGACCCAGAAACTATGGAGGAATGCTGCTAGTTTACAGAAGCTGTGGCTCCTCTGTAGGGGAAGACACAGCAGTCCAAGGCAACCCAAGATGGAGAAGCCCAGGAGATGTACACACAAACTCACTGTCTCTTGTCCCTGTTGGCCAAACCCATTCAGGATCTGGAAAAGATCTTTAAAACCACATCTGGTCTAATAGTTTCATGTAAAGAAAAGGTGGAGTAGGCCATAGTAGAATGTCCTGCAGTGCTAAAATCTTCACTACATTCTAATACACTGCTAAAGTATGGAAGGAGTGTGTCGCTGATGCAAGGAGAATTTCCTTGTATGTTTCTAAATTGAACCATTGGGCACTACTATTTCCTCCCTTCATGCTGCTTCCATACTAGGAAGTATAAAAGGTGGAGAGCCTGTTGTTCTGTGCTCCTTTGCTCTGGTGGATTCCTCACCTTGCATTGGGTTGCTGAGAAAAAAAAAAAAAAAAAGAAAAACTCTGTGCTCCTTTGCTCTGGTGGATTCCTCACCTTGCATTGGGTTGCTGAGAAAAAAAAAAAAAAAAGAAGATACCCCAAGCACCCTCTTGTGATCAGCAAAGTGAGCATCATGGCACACCCTCTACCAGTGTGTCTCCTAGAGTTTGGTGGGACTTTTGGCGCATATGATTGCTATTTTGCAGTTCAGCCACAGCTCTATTAAGCTGAATGGAAGGTGTTGTGGTACACCGTCCTCTAAACAATCCAGTCTTTGTGGTTTGGTCTAACTCATGAAGAAAATGAAACTTAAGAGAGAAAAAAGAACATGTTTTAGCAGTTCATATTAATTTTCTGTAGTAATATGTCTACTTTTTTTTTCTACCAGTTGTTTGGAAGAGTGTAAGGGAGAGCAACCGGAGATTCCTGACCCAAATATTCTCTAGTAGCAGTGGGTAACAAAAATAGCACAAAAAGAAAAGTTTGCATGAGTTCCATTTATTCCATTCATAGTTGTAACGTTTCAAGTTAAAAAAAAAAAATCCAGTACTATATTAGTAAAATTCTAGAAAATGGTAAATGTTAATTTTCTCCAGGAAGAAAAGAATGAATCAAAGTAAGATATTTAATAATACAATTTACCACATCATTAGATACACAGACATTGACATTCATTTTATAGTTTACTGAGAGTGTTTATTTTTTATATTTTCTTCTTTCTATTCTAAGGGATTTACATCTCCAAATCTTTTAGGTATATGTTATTGTTAACAAACATAACAATATAAATAGCTCACAATGATACTTAATCCCATTCCTTTTTTTTTTAAACATCTTTATTGGAGTCTAATTGCTTTACAATGGTGTGTTAGTTTCTGCTTTATAACAAAGTGAATCAGTTATACATATACATATGTTCCCATATCTCTTCCCTCTTGTGTTTCCCTCCCTCCCACCCTCCTTATCCCACCCCTCTAAGTGGCCACAAAGCACTGAGCTAAACTCCCTGTGCTACGTGGCTGCTTCCCACTAGCTATCTATTTTACGTTTGGTAGTGTATATATGACCATGCCAATCTCTCGCTTTGTCACAGCTTACCCTTGGCCCTCCCCATATCCTCAAGTCCATTCTCTAGTAGGTCTGTGTCTTTATTCCCGTCTTACCCCTAGGTTCTTCATGACCTTTTTTTTTTTTCCCTTAGATTCCATATATATGTGTTAGCATACGGTATTTGTCTTTCTCTTTCTGACTTACTTCACTCTGTATGACAGATTTTAGGTCCATCCACCTCACTACAAATAACTCAATTTTGGTTTTTTTTTATGGATGAGTAATATTACATTGTATATTGTGCCACATCTTCTTTAACCATTCATCAGTTGATGGACATGTAGGTTGCTTCCATGTCCAGGCTATTGTAAATAGAGCAACAATGAACATATTGGTACATGACTCTTTTTGAATTATGGTTTTCTCAGGGTATATACCCGGTAGTGGGATTGCTGGGTCATATGGTAGTTCTATTTTTAATTTTTTAAGGAACCTCCATACTGTTTTCCATAGTGGCTGTATCAATTTACATTCCCACCAAAAGTGCAAGAGTGTTCTTTTTCCCACACCCTCTCCAGCATTTATTGTTTGTAGATTTTTTGATGATGGCCATTCTGACCAGTGCGAGATGATATCTCATTGTAATTTTGATTTGCATTCTTCTAATGATTAATGATGTTGAGCTTTTTTTCATGTGTTTGCTGGCAATCTGTATATCTTCTTTGGAGAAATGTCTATTTAATTCTTTTGCCAATTTTTGGATTGGGTTTTTTTTTGTTATTGAGCTGTATAAGCTTCTTGTAAATTTTGGAGATTAATCGCTTGTCAGTTGCTTCATTTGCAAATATTTTCTCCCATTCTGAGGGTTGTCTTTTGGTCTTGTTTATGGTTTCCTTTGCTGTGCAAAAGCTTTGAAGTTTCATTAGGTCCCATTTGTTTATTTTTGTTTTTATTTCCATTTCTCTAGGAGGTGGGTCAAAAAGGATCTTGCTGTGATTTATGTCATAGAGTGTTCTGCTTATGTTTTCCTCTAAGACTTTTATAGTGTCTGACCTTACATTTAGGTCTTTAATCCATTTTGAGCTTATTTTTGTGTATGGTGTTAGGGAGTGATCTAATCTCATACTTTTACATGTAGCTGTCCAGTTTTCCCAGCACCATTTATTGAAGAGGCTGTCCTTTCTCCACTGTACATTCCTGCCTCATTTATCAAAGATAAGGTGACCATATGTGTGTGGGTTTATCTCTGGGCTTTCTATTCTGATCCATTGATCTATCTTTCTGTTTTTGTGCCAGTACCATACTCTCTTGATTACTGTAGCTTTGTAGTATAATCTGAAATCAGGGAGCTTGATTCCTCCAGCTCCATTTTTTGTTCTCAAGATTTCTTTGGCTATTCAGTGTCTTTTGTCCATTCTTAAAGTTGAAACAGAAGAGGTAGTTCCATTAAACTCATAAACTAGTCAAAATGCCTTTTATGTACATATTTCTTCTTATAGTATTTAGAAAATCTAATGGGAAAATGCATTATTTAAGTAACCAAAAACACAAACTACTGCTGCTTAATACTATACAGAACAAAGTTTAAAAGGTGAAATATTTTGAATACCTTAAAAGTAGATAAATGGAGACATATCTTTATTTGAGAGCTCAGAAGTGTGATCCCTTAACACTACATAGACACTACATTTGAAAAGTATACAGCAATTTCAAACAAGTTCAAATGGGATAATTGTTGAACCCTGATCAAGTCATTTTAAAGTGAAAGAGAGTAGGAAGAGAAATATTGAAAAGGAATGGCAATAAGAGAACTTGTTTCTAAAGTATTAAAATAAACTTTAATAAATGATTATGATGTTATCACAGGGATGCAGATAAAAAAAACAGAACAGAAAGTCCAGATATATATGTATACACATTAGATATAAAATTACATAGAAAAGAGGGATCTTAATTGATAAATATTTTAATACTAAATTATGTTGATGCATTCTGTTATTTTGAAAACTCTTCCCCTATATCTTATACCAAAATAAATCCTATGAGTACTAACTAGACAAAATTACAAAATAAAACTTTAAGTAATGTAAATAAAATATAAGTTAATATTTATTTGATCTCTAACTGGAAATTTTTAATCTTGAAGCAAAAATAGAAAATTATAAGTAAAATGTTGATAGTGAGTATATTTATAGTAGAATAACTAAAATTAATACTTTTTAAGCCAAAAATGATCATAAACATAATGCAGTTATATGCAAAAATGTATTGCCTCATAAGATAGACATATGGCTATAAAATACTCTGTCAAATCAAAGTGGTAAAGCTGACCACTGGAAGCGTAAAACAGTTTGCTATAAACACACAATAAAAATATATTTCAAAATTATCAGAACCAATTGAAGATAGCAAATTTAAAATGAGACAAATTTTATCTGTTTGCCAGTTTTTGGTTTTTGTTTTTGTTTTTTAATTGTAATACTCTGAATTGGTGAAGATTCTCTACTATTTGGGGGAAAGTAAATGGACACCCTCTTTTCAGAGGTTGCTTGCCATCAGAAATGTTTTAAGTTTTAACATATCAATTTCAGTTTTAGGAAATTATTACTGATATACCCAAATTATGTTATTAAAATAATAAATATTTGGAAACAACTGTGTTCAAAAGTGGTTGTTGTACTAAATAAATGCTGACATGAAAAGTTGCTTCTCTCATACTATTAAGTGGAACTGATAAAACCACATATTTGCTCAGACATGTGTAGTGCAAGCACACCACAAATATACATACATAAGATTCTTTCAAAACATTAATGTTGCTTTTAATATTGTTTTTATTTTCTGAAAGTTTTACACTGATTATATATTTTATACTCATAGTAAAATATGTTTCTGCAAATATTTGTGTATACTGAGAAAAAAAATGTCAGAAAGTATATTTAATCACTTTATTCATATTAGATCAAAATGATCAATTTTACAAGAACCTTGAGGAAAATATTCATGTAGAAAAAAAAGAAAATAATTGCTAATTAACCTTATTATAGTGACAAGAGAGTCAACTGAAAAAATTGTAGTATATTTCTCTGAAATAACACAGAGATATATCTTTATATTCAAACATGCCATGCACTTTTTTAAAACTAAATTACTATATATGTTGAAATCATTAGTAATGTTTCTGCAGCATTTTTATATTTTAATGAAATTGGAAAAAAAAATGGAATGGCATTAAGCACATCATTTTATCCAATATTCAGATGTTAACTTGCTGACTACTTTGTGAAAAGCACCAGACAGTGCTATAATTTTTGGTTTGTTTGTCTGTTTGGCCCAGAATTGCTCAGATGCGAATTATATCTTTTTAAAACAATCACACCTGTTTCTCATTTCTATCTCTTGGCAAATTTTGAATCATGTTTTTATCCTAGGGTTTTCAAATGACTCATTATTATGTTTACATTTCATAAGCCAGCAAATTTGGATGAAGAATCTTTCCTTTGGTGAAAACCACTAAGTGTCAGAGGAGACAGACATGTGAGGCTGACACGTGACACCTCGTACTGCACCTCCCCTTAGCCCTGTGGGCAAGGAAGTAATTACATAGTGATAGAAGCTTTTGTTGCAATATCGAATAGTCACTTTTGTTCTAGTTTACTTGCAATTTATAAAACAAATCCCATATATAACTGACCCTGTAATGAACACCACAGTTTTCCTGCAGGTCAAACTATATCTGCTGACACCTAGCACAGGGCAGTAATAAATTCAGAAGTAACATTCTGACATTTTCTCTCCTGTGCATCTTCCAGCACCTTCCACAAATGAATACCCTGTGCTTTTTGTGTTGTGTTAGTTTGCAGTATTCAAAAGCATTCATTATTTGCATTTTATTCCCACTGGTCACTAAAATGAATTGTATTATTGACACCATATACAAAATATAGTAGTGTGAATATAATAATTTAATAATATTTTTTTTTCATGCATGTTACTGTTCTTTAGTTTCAAAATGCTTTCATCTTTATTGTTGAATATCCATCTCAGCAATATGTGACCTTGGGAAAATTAATCGCATAGACCAGTGATTGGCAACGTATGGCCTGCATGTCAAACCTGGCCAGGCCTACTACCTGTCTTTGTAATGAGTTTTGCTGGAATATAGCTTTATTCATTTGTTTACGTATTTTCCATGGCTGATATTGTACTATGACAGCTGTCAGCTTCCAAAGTGGTGTTAGAATATGCATCCTCCAAGACATGTAATAAAAGCAGTTGAGTTAGCTTGGTTCAGAGTTAGCTCTTACTAAGAACAAAATGCACATACTAGCTCTAAAATATGAAATGTGTAATTTTGATCATGTGACAAAAGGACGAAATTCTCTTATGTTTGCGTTTAAAACTGGCATTGCACAATATAAAGATGAATGGTCAAAATTTTGCTAATAATTGAAAATTTAAAATTTGCTTGGAATGACCTTAAACAGCAAGTAAAAAAATACTATGAAAAGATGGGAAAGAGACCACAGGTAAAAAGGGAAAAGCTTTATATTTTAGTACCTTTAATGGAACATTTTTTTCTGCTTCTTTTAAACAAATGACCTCACATTTTCATTTTGCATTTGGTTCCCTGAGTGGTGTATCCAGCCCTGCCTGTGCTATTGCGGTTCTGGAATTCTCTTCCCTCCTCCTCCAGGTCGGTTTCATGTAGTTTTGCAGTCCAAATCCCCCAGGGTGTGTTCTTAAATGTTTACCCTCTCTCTTGTCTCCTTCCTTTCACACACTCTTCATGCTTCTTCTCTCAATTCTCATTCCTTTATTCAAAATTTGTCTTTGGAGGTGAAGCACCTACATTCATGGCTTCAAATACATGCAGAGGTATAAACTCTCTCCCACTTTCAGAATCACATTTTTAACCAGTCAGTGCCTCAGAAACCTAAGATAAAATCTTTATCTCCCCAACCGCAACCTCCATCTCTCTCCCTACTCATACATTTTCTCCTCTGATTCATACCTCAGACATGAAATTTATATCCATCTATTTTTACAAACTTCAGGGTAAACTTTAGTTCATCAAAAGCACTATGGATTCTATCTATAAAGTTCTCTCCAGCAGCTTCTCAGCTTACTACTATCACTCCAGTTTAAACTCTTATCATCTTTTTTGTACTACCACAGTTATCTCTAAAATTGACTGCTTATTTATAGTCTCCATTCTCCCAGTCTCTCTTCCACATTACTTTCAGAGTTGTTCTTATGTGATTTTTATAATTCCTCTGCTTAAAAAACTACAGTGAGTCTTCATTTCCTATCAGAAAAGGTTTAAATCTGAAGCATTACAACTACTTCTCTACCACCCATTTCCACCCTATTTTTGAAAATCTCTCCTCAATCCCATCATACAGTTTCACAGCTCTCTCTTTAGGGTCCATAGTCCCTCCTCATGGGTGCCCTCTATTGCCCAGTTTGTGAGAATACCTATCCTCAGGGTCAATGCAAACATCTCCTCCTATCGGAAGACGTTTGTAAAAACACTTACAATTTATGTTTTCCCTTTATTTTTCTTCCCTTTATTGTCCCTCCCACCTTGGCACCTACGAGTCTGTTCTCTATGTCTGTGAGTCTGTTTCTGGTAAAACCTATCTTAAAGCTGGTCACAAAGTTTGTCATCAACTTAGTAAAAGGGAGGTTTAGCTGTGATGGCTACTACGACTAGAGCAATATAAGCTGTGGATATGCAGAAGCTGGAGGTTGGGAAAAATACCCTAAAATACCCTAAGCATGGCTGAAGTGTCTGGTCCCCTAAGGAAGAAGTTGGATAGCTCCATATACAGTAATCTCAAGGAATTATGAACTTATCAGGTCAGGATGCCTTTGGTTATCAAGTGACTTGACACCAGGAGACCCTAGGCAGCTGGTGAGACAGGTAAAGATGGGGAGGTCTTGTTTGTTTCTGAGCGTGATCCCAGCTGTTCAGGAAGTGCTATTCATTTAGGGAACAGCTATCTGCTCTTGGGCAAGGACTCAGCACAGTGGGAGTATGAGGCAGAATGTCAGCTCTACAGTGAGAGTATGAGTGAGTATGGGCATTTGATGTTCCCAGCAGAGGACCTAAATAATCCAGTCCTGTGATCTGGGCCAGTGTTACAATAAGACTTGCAGAACACTGTCACAGGGAGGAAATGCTTTGGCCAAGAAACAGCACAGATCTTCGTGGACATCTCTGGATATTATGGGAATGAAGATGCAACTCCTAGTTTCAAGGATGATTTTAATAATAGTAGCTGCCATTTATTCAATACCTGTTTAGTAACTGACAGTGACTAGGTCCCCTCCCAACTTTGCAGATGAGAACCAGGTGGAGACTGTCCTGGCTCAGGTCCCTCAGCTAGTAAGTATCTCATGGGCATTGGAATTGGAGTTGGCGAGACCCAGATATGATGAATTGTAAGGATAAGATAACATTCAATGAAGGGAGTGTGGCTCTTCTTATTTTTCATGTCTTTTTTGGCTCCCATTCTTGGGTAGATCTCAGTGGGGCCCTCTGGGGAATGGCATCCCTTCTCTGGAGAGTCCAGGAAGTAGGGGAACAAGGTTCAAAACTGGGGTAAGGATTTGCAGCTCATGGGCTTTTGCCCATGGGTAGGGACAGCGTACCTAGTTCTTTTGTCAAAAGCTTTCCCCAAAGGAAAAAAAAAAATGCAGCCAGTAGGCTTTATGTGGTGGTGATTTCTGGACCCCCTGGGGTAGAGCACCTTTGACAGCATACCTAATTACTTAGTTCTCCACAGATGTAGTTTTTCTCAATTCTATGTACTATTGTCAGTCACTTGTACATAAGAAATTAATAAAAATATATTTCTGTTGCCTCCCAAATCTATTTATACTTGAAGCATGTGGTGCAGTATGACAAGCTGTCACTTTTATGAACATCAGTCAGCAGTATTTTGAGATGCTATTTAATGTCAGTAATTAAGACATTATTTAAATCCCTAGACAGTGTTTTCATCTAAGTGCAACAGAGATTTGCATAACTGATGTTATTCCTGAATAACCGTGTTTCACTTAGTGAGGATGTCCTGGTCTCTGTTTGTGGTGTGAGTGATACAGTGCTAAACAGAACACATGTCTCCTGCCCTCCTGGAGCTTAAATTCCAGTGGAGAGGGACAGATAGTAAACACTGAGTATAACAAACCTGTATTTCTCTGTAACATGTTATATATAATAAAGTGTACATAGTGCAGTTCTAATATACACATAATATACATATTGGGTGTATATACACATAATATACACATTATGTATATATATATATATATTATATATATATATATATATATATATATATATTATGTGATAATCTGCATGGAAAACAAAAAGCAGAACAGACTGGTAGGGGCTGTCACAGATTCTGCGCTGATGGGTGAGAGACAATGGTCAGGTTTGATCTTGCTGAGGAAGCAACTTGAAGGAGATAAGGACTGTGTAGGGGCAGGGAGGAAACACATGTCACCAAGAGCAAGTAGCCGATGTCGTTTGCTTGACATTTTTCTATGAACTCCATGTGGTGGAACAAGTAAGCAAGAGGAAGACTTGTAGAGGGTGAAATAAGGTATATAATAGGGGAGAGGAAACAAAATCAGATTCCAGGAAGTTTAGGTCATTACAAGGGCTTGTCTTGTACTCTGAGTGAAGCAGAAAATTATGCCAGGGGTTTGGGCAGGACAGTGATAGGATCTGAGTAATCACTCTGGCTGTACTGCTGAGTATTGATTAGTGGGTGGGAGTGGGGCTGACAAAGGCAGGGGACCAGTTAGGAGGCCAATGCCCTCATCCAGGTGAGCAATGCTCTTGGCTCTGTCCAGGTGGTGGCAGTGAAGGCCTGAGAAATGGTCAGATTCTGGATCTATTTTGAAGATTAAGCCAATAGGATTTGCTGATACACTGGATTATTTTTATTTATTTTGGTAATCAGTTTTTTAAGCAGACAGAAGTGTCTTAAACCACCCTCTGAAGACAAATAAGGAAAACTAGGCAAACCAATTTTTCCAGACATGCTGCAAATAGGATTATCTGACATTTTATCAGCTGCAAATGGTGTCTTACAATAGCTCTATTACAATGCAAAAGTCTGATAAGTTTATAATGACATTTTACTGATCATGGCCCTGAGGCACAGAAAGACACTCACTCCTGCATCTGTCATGAACTACCAAGTCATGTTCAGCGTGAAATATGTGTTTGGTGTTCTGTATTTATGCTTATTTGGGAAATTTATTTGTGACTTTGTGTTGAATAGAGTAACTCTCTACTAATAATAATATTCCATAATCCAAGCTATCTGTGCCCTAAGCAGTAATATAACTAGAATAGTACATGTATCATGTGTGTATGTGTATGTATGTGTATAGATTTTGGTGCGTGCCTGTGTGTTTGTATGTAACAAGAAGCCCATATGGAGTAGACAGACCCATGAACTATTAGAGTAGTATGAACTATTGAGAGAACACATGCCAGAATTAGAAAATATGGAAAGAGAAGAAGACAGATCCTGAGACACCGAGGTTTGATAATATTGACTTTGAAATTTTATAAATGTGACACTGATGCTAGAATTATAAATATATTTTGATGAACAAGGTATTAGTTTCCTAGGGCTGCCACAACAAAGGAACACAAACTGGGTGACTTAAAACAACAGAAATGTGTTGTCTCACAGTCCTGGACCCCAGAGATCTGAAAACAAGGTGTTGGTAGGGCCAGATTCTCCCTCTGAAACCTACAGAGGTGAGTCCTTCCTTACTCGCCAACTTCTGGTGGGGCTGTCAGCCCTTGGTGTTCCTAGGCTTGCAGCTGCATCACTAATTTCTGCCTTCTCTTGTCACATGGTGTCTCCCTGTGTGTTTCACTATCTTCCTACAAGGACACACTAAAATCAAAAAGATTTTTTAAAACCTTGAGTTATATAATTTAATTGCCTGGTAATCTGGCAGAAGCTTGGAGGATGGACAAATCCTAAAATTCCCATTCTCTGACTTTCTAACTCTTTGACTTTAGAATAACTATTTGATTAGTCTCTGTTATTAAATGGGACTACCACTAATTTTGTGGAGTTAATTTTTAGGATTATATGAGTAAATATATATAAACTGCTGTTGCAGTGCCACCTGAATGCTAGCCTCTCTCTAAGCTTCTGTTTTTGTAATTCAATTCTATACTCTCTTTTAGTTTCTAGACTACTGCCCCAGACACAGCTAATACCTGTCTGGTCCTTAAGCTCTGAGTACTTGAAATCTAAGCTTGATGGTTTCCCTTAATTTTATTGATATATGCTCTATTTTGATTTGCTCACTTACGGTTGACTAACTTACTCTATTTTGACATTTTATTTCTAGACAGAAACACACTCTTGCAGCTCTTGTAGTTGTAAACACCTGGTTGTAATTTGGCCAGGGATTTCTAACCCTTCCCTAGGTCTCTTTATTTCCTATTAATGCTTTGAAGTGTGTATCATCAGTTCCAGAAGAGTCAGTAGTGAGTGTCCCTAGATCTGGGGTGAGGCTGTCCTCTCCTTCTTGAGACATTCCTTCCTCATTCTACATTCACACCCTGATGGCAGCCAATGTCTAACCCCTACTCTCAGCTTTGAATTACAGGATCTTCCAAGTGTAGAAATAACATTAATTCCTATATCCCTATCATATTTTCTTCCCTTCCCTCCAAAACTTCTCTATTTTACTTTCTAAACAGTGATTTTTAGTGCTTAAGAAACAAGACATGAATATTCCATCCATATTTGAAAATTGAAAAAAATTCTGGATAGAATTTGAAAATTTCAGATGATAAGCACAACTCTTTTGATCTAAGATTATAACTATGAACTGTATTTTCTTATTTGATTTTCATAAATGCTCTTATTTTGGGTGAAGCTTCTCTAAGTAACTTACCATTTTGCTTAGATTTTGGATAATTTTTTTCCTCTAGTGTTTTTTTCTGTCTCTTCCTTTGATACCATTGCCTCTGTCACTCTTTACAGCATCTGATGGGCTCTCTATAATGGAAGGAAATAAAATAAGGTTGTGTTTTATCATTTTGATAGTGGAAATTAATAAACAGTGCAAGTTTGTACTTTTAGACCATTTAATATTTGTACCTGAAGGTAGGTAAGTATCGCTGTTTCTACTTGAAAAAAGTCATCATTTTTTTTTTCAAAACAAAATAGGGCCTGTAATTAAAGTAATATTTTTCACAAACTGGCTGAAAAATGTGTATTTATTTTTATTAACCTCACAGGAATTTCCCCCTATTTTATACTTATTTAATTTTTAAAAGCACAAGAGATAAATAATATCAGTTGAATTCCAGGTGGAATTCTAGGTGGAAACTGAAACATGCATGTAAAGGACTTATACTATTTTTATTGATGCCCCATAAAAATTAGCATATTGTTTTCTAAAGTGTCCTTACCACAGCATGGAGTTTAGAAATTGGGCTCTAGAACCAAGCTATATAGTTCCAAATCTACTTAGTAATGGTGTGATCTTGGGAATACTTAGCCTTTCTTTAAAATGGGAATAATAACCATGGCCACTGCAAACAGCTCTTGTGAGGATTAAACTAGACAAGGCATGTGTTGTGCTTAACTCAGTTTTTAGAGGTAGTCAGTCTATGTACATTGCATCTATCATTACTCTTAACATAAAATCAAAAAAGTACAAAACAAATCCTCCATTAAAACATTTTTAAAATTAGGAGAAAAACATACATGGTGAAGAAAACCTGTCCACAGTTGGCATGGTAAAGGGAGTTACTGAGGTTACAGTGCTCTTGACCCCACTGCAATGATGTGCTCATAGCAAGGGGGCTTGGCATCCATCTCACACAGTGAACAAGTGGACAAACTGAACCCATCTATATGGACATTGGAATGTTTCTTTCTGAGTCAACTGTATTTCAAGACACAGACAGTGGTAGGCATTACAAATGGTTAAGTAAATAATAGGAAGGTTCTGACTCACAGATAAAATCCTCACAAAAATAATAAATTTTATAAACATCCGAAAGTACTTTTCAAATGTAAAGTGTCTAGGAAAAATAATTTTCTAGCATAAACTAGAAAAGGCATGATTAGAAGTACCAGCCGGTAGATGAAGAAGCAGTTACCACATTTGGAGTGACAATTAATCAACTAGTTTCACCCCTTCACTTTACAAGAAAACAGAACCAAGAGGACAATTTGTTTCTAAATCATCTCCATGCCTATTCATCACCAAAATATTTGTTACAGATTTGTAAACATATATAAATTATTAAGTATCCTGGTCTACCCACTCTATCTTCAGAAATGTCAAGTTACACCAAATTTTTAGTTCCTCTGCCAACTACTATATTTGCTAACTATTCAAATATTGTTCTACTTGCCGTTCCACGGCATGTGGGATCTTCCTGGACCGGGGCACGAACCCGTGTCCCCTGCATTGGCAGGTGGACTCTCAACCACTGCGCCACCAGGGAAGCCCTTGTTCTACTTTTAAAGAGAATTTTTTATGTATTTCAAATATTGTTACTCCACATATATTTGTTCTGGAAAAATAAAAATCTAATTCTAAAAATATGGGAAAATTAAAAAACATTTGAAAGAATTATACTCAGGTCGTACTAATTTCACAAGTATCTTACCTTCTTTAGACCTGGTCATGGTTAATTTGAGGCTACTACATGGAAATTGGCAAATTCAGTTCAAATTTTAGAATTTTAAAAAATACATTACCATTAACTTTATTGATCCTGACAGTGTGATTTGGAGACCAGGTTAGGACCAGGACCAGATAATGTAATTGCCTGTAAAAATGCTGCAAATATCACTTCTCATCTTTTTTATCTTATTCTTTTTTTCATGAATAGAGAATTCTATTTCTGTAATTTTCTTCATTAATTAAAAAAAAAAAAATTCAACCCTGCTACATGTCAACATCAAATTCTAAAGCCTGCCTAGGTGGCTGGCTGAAGCACGATGGGCCAGGGGAGATTGGTGTAGATGAAAGAGATCTCAGCTGGGAGACTGGGTTCAGAGTCGGCAGATGCAGATGCTAGAGCAAAGGGCTTATGCAGAAAGCATCATGCCTTTTTTTTTTTTTTTTTTTTTTTTTTTTTTTTTTGCTGAGTAACAAATCATCACAATCTTAATGCTATGTATTATTTTACAGCTACTATAGGTCAGAAATCCAGGAATGTGCCAATAGAATTTCTGCTCTGGCTGTTGTCCCATCTGGGCTTAGGGTCCTCCTCCAACTCACTACTTGTGGAAGGAATTCTTTTCTTAGCTGTTGTAGGACGGAGGTGCCTTTTTCTCACTGGCCATCAGCTGGGTACAGCTCACAGTTCCCAGAAGCCATTCTCGAGCCTGTGCCCCCAACTCCCTCTGTCTCAGTAACAGAGAGCATTCCTGGTGTCTAACCTCTCTCACTCCTTGAATTCCTTGACTTCCTCTTCTGCAACTTGTGGAAGAAAATGGTCTGCTTAAGGGGCTCCTGTGATTAGATTAGGCCCACTGTGTAATCTTCCTTTGCTTATAGCAGAATATAATCACCAGAGTGATAGCTTCCCATACTCACAGAATCCACCCACATTCAAAGGAACATTGATCAAGGATGAGGGTCATGGAAAGGGTCATCTTAGTATTCTGCTGACAACACAGGAGAATCCAGAAAACTGTGATATGGTGGGGTGAGACAGTAAATGGAAATTACAAGACCCCATAACAAGTAGACCCCATAACAAGTAAACCCCCAGCTGGTGAACCATGGTTAGGAGACCTCTTTGCTGGATCTGGTCTGGGTGAATGAATACAAGCAGAAGTGTGTTCTCAGTGTTCAGACTGAGATCAGGACACAAAAATTTATAAATGAACAAAGGATTAGAAATGAAAAAAAAAAAAAATGAGTGAGAGAGACCAAGTAGTGTTTATGACTCTAACTCAGGGTAGCAGTTCCTAGAATAAGTCAAATTGTACCTGTGATTAGATGGTGGTGGTTACATGTTCTTTATATCACTTTTAACCATATTCTTGCAAAACTAATAGCTAAATATATTAAGGATATCCTATGTGGTAGGAGTGAGGTAAACATGATGCATTTAACTTCTCACTTTGTCCTCACAGCAGTCCTTCAATGTTCTGTGGGGACCTGGGGCAAGCTTTGCGATGGTGAGAGCCTTGGTACGATGTCACTATGATGACCCCCCTCTTCTATTACAATTGTTTGATGGTAATTAAGTGTATAGTTGTCCATTTTCCATCAGCACACACTAGAAAATACATTGTTTAAAAGCCTCACTTTTTTTTGTGCCCTGAGTATTGAGCACAGAGGTAGGTATTCAGCATAAATTTGATGTATTTTATTGTTCCTAAAAACATATTTTGGAGGTAAACTTAGTGGTGGAGGAGATTGGATTTGGGTTTGGGAACCTGAATTTAAACTCAGTGCCCCTTAAATTACTCTAAGATTATGTGCAGATCACTACCCTCAGCTTATTCATGTGACAAAGTGAAGAACCAAGAAAGATTTTCTCTGATTAGAAACAGGTATGAGCTCTTTCTTATGATGTACAATAGTTATATTTAACCTGTTTCTAATAGAAGTTTTCAAACGTATTCAGATTTTGGAGATGTGACAAATAAATATCAAATGGTCATTTTTCCAATGTATCTGCTTGTATGGTCAGTTATTCGTTCTTGGTACTTTTAATTAAATAAGACAAGACATTAAAAAATAACTTGATTTATTTATACAAATAACTACTATTTGTTTACTATTCATTTCTTTAAGGCACACAGCTGGCAGCAGAAACACCCATACTTCTTTCTCCTGTTGCCCTAGAAACGGTTTCTATAGTAACTGAGTATATTGTGCTGGAGACTCAAAGACTACACATGAGTGTATGCATTCATAAAGAGAAATAGTCTTCACATGATCTTTTATTTTTCAGCTTAAAAATAATTAATATCAAGTCAGTTGGAACGCTTGTAACAAGTAGAGCATAAAATATTTCAATGAGCAATGGAGGGCAATTTTGATTTATTTCTTTAATCACAATTAAGTAAATAACAAAGCTTGTCACAAAAATGTTCCCACACTTTATTTCTTTGATATCAGTTTCAAGAATAGTGTGAAATTATCTCCTAAAAGTTATAACTCTCACTACAAACACTCACTGTGGTTAAAAATAATGGTCCAAATATAAAGTCTATCTTATTCATGTGCATAATGCATTTTAGACAAATACTCTTCTGAGTAATTAGAAATACTAGTGACTTGTGATATTAATTAATAAACATTATAAACATTAAACATTATGTGAGTATTTAAATGAGCCCTCTGGGGCTATTATGATGCATGGCCCTTTGAAATCATTTTTTCCTATAATAAATATGCACAACTAAATTTTTACAGAAATGGAATGTAATTTAAAACAATAGATAAGTAATTTAATATATAATATAAAAAAGGACTTCATTTTATATATGATCTAGTATCTATTTGTAGTTTGTGCTGTATCTTTTGTTTTAGTCATTGTTCAACATTGATTATTTTTCGTCCATTCCTATTCTGGATCCACCTACTTTGCGATTGTCCTGTACGTTCCCCCAAGAATTTCACTTTCGCTTAAAGAATATCAAGTAATAGCTATCTGAAGATGTCCAGAAGAAAGGCTTTCCCTCTCATGCCAGAGTTATTTTCCTTAACATTATAATTTAGGTCTTACACAAGCTAGTTTCTAAATTTAAAATGGCTTTCATCCTCAAAAACCGCTGAAGTCTTATATTTGTTTCAAAGCTTCTGTCAAAACGTCATCGCTCCAAGGAGTCATCGTTAGCGTCCCTCACCTTCTGACCCCCAGGGGAATTAATCGCCATATTATTTAGAAGGAACTATGTCTCTGTGTAGTCTTCTATAATACTCGTTTTCCCATGGGATTTATTCTTCTGCAGTCTTTCTCATGTTTTTATCCCCCTCCACATTACCGCCCACAGAGTGCATTGGAATCGGTGTCACACAAGGATTTCTGAATTGAATTGACTCTCCTGACTAAATACTTTTTGCTGTTCCTATGTCAGTGGATCACTGTGCTGATGTAGGGAGAGTTTCTTACTCGTTATTGATATTGTGCCCAAATGTAGAAACTTGAAAAAGCATTAGAAGATGCTTTAAACTATTGGATTTGACCAGGGGAAGGTCTCGGCACTGCACTCACAGGTGCTCCTCTCTCTCAGATGCTACTTCTTGATCTGTTTTGCTGGCTCATCCTCCTTTACTTGCTCTATCTTTGTTAGTCCTTCTCACTCACGGGAGAACTCAGGTTTGCACTTTTTTTTTTAACATCTTTATTGGAGTATAATTGCTTTACAATGGTGTGTTAGTTTCTGCTTTATATCAATCTGAATAGCTATACATATACATACACATATATCCCCATATCTTTGCATCTCCCTTCCTCCCACCCTCCCTATCCCACCCCTCTAGGTGGTCACAAAGCACCGAGCTAATCTCCCTGTGCTACGTGGCTGCTTCCCACTAGCTATTGGTTTTACATTTGGTAGTGTATATATGTATATATGTCCATGCCACTCTCTCACTCACTTTGTCCCAGCTTACACTTCCCCCTCCCTGTGTCCTCAAATCCATTCTCTATAGGTCTGCATCTTTATTCCTGTCCTGCCCCTAGGTTCTTCATGACCTTTTTTTTTTTTTAGATTCCATATATATGGGTTAGTATACGGTATTTCTTTTTCTCTTTCTGACTTACTTCACTCTGTATGACAGACTCTAGGTCCATCCACCTCACTACAAATAACACAATTTCGTTTCTTTTTATGGCTGAGTAATATTTGATTGTATGTGCCACATCTTCTTTAAACATTCATCTGTCAATGGATACTTAGGTTGCTTCCATGCCCTGGCTATCATAAATAGAGCTGCAGTGAACATTGTGGTACATGACTCTTTTTGAATTATGGTTTTCTCAGGGTATATGCCCAGTAGTGGGATTGCTGGGTTGTACGGTAGTTCTATTTTTAGTTTTTTAAGGAATCTCTATATTGATCTCCATAGTGGTTGTATCAATTTACATGCCCACCAACAGTGCAAGAGGGTTCCCTTCTCTCCACACCCTCACCAGCATTTATTGTTTGTAGATTTTTTGATAATGGCCATTCTGACCAGTGTCAGGTGATACCTCATTGTAGTTTTGATTTGCATTTCTCTAATGATTAGTGATGTTGAGCATCATTTCATGCGTTTGTTGTCAATCTGTATATCTTCTTTGGAGAAATGTCTCTTTAGGTCTACTGCTCATTTTTGGATTTGATTGTTTGTTTTTTGTGATATTGAGCTGTGTGAGCAGCCTGTATATTTTGGAGATTAATCCTGTGTTAGTTGCTTCATTTGCAAATATTTTCTCCCATTCTGAGGGTTGTCTTTTGGTCTTGTTTATGCTTTCCTTTGCTATGCAAAAGCTTTTAAGTTTCATTAGGTCCCATTTGTTTATTTTTATTTTTATTTCCATTGCTCTAGGAGGTGGATCAAAAAGGATCTTGCTGTGATTTATGTTATAGAGTGTTCTCCTCTAAGAGTTTGATAGTTTCTGGCCTTACATTTAGGTCTTTAATACATTTTGAGTTTATTTTTGTGTATGGTGTTAGGGAGTGTTGTAATTTCATTCTTTGACATGTAGGTGTCCAGTTTTCCCAGCACCACTTATTGAAGAGGCTGTCCTTTCTGCACTGTACATTCCTGCCTCCTTTATCAAAGAAAAGGTGACCATATGTGCATGAGTTTATCTCTGGGCTTTCTATCATGTTCCATTGATCTGTCTTTCTGTTTTTGTGCCAGTACCATACTGTCTTGATTACTGTAGCTTTGTAGTATAGTCTGAAGTCAGGGAGCCTTATTCCTCCAGCTCCATTTTTCATTCTCAAGATTGCTTTGGTTATTCGGGGTCTTTTGTGTTTCCATACAAATTGTGAAAATTTTTTGTTCTACTTCTGTGAAAAATGCCAGTGGTAGTTTGATAGGGATTGCATTGAATCTGTAGATTGCTTTCAGTAGTAGAGTCATTTTCACAATGTTGATTCTTCCAATCCAAGAACATGGTATATCTCTCCCTCTATTTGTATCATCTTTTATTACTTTCATCAGTCTCTTATAATTTTCTGCATACAGGTCTTTTGTCTCCTTAGGAAGGTTTATTCCTAGATATTTTATTCTTTTTGTTGCAGTGGTAAATGGGAGTGTTTTCTTGATTTCACTTTCAGATTTTCATCATTAGTGTATAGGAATGCCAGAGATTTCTGTGCATTAATTTTGTATCCTGCTACTTTACCAAATTCATTGATTAGCTCTAGTAGTTTTCTGGTAGCATCTTTAGGATTCTCTATGTATAGTATCATGTCATCTGCAAACAGTGACAGCTTTACTTCTTTTCTGATTTGGATTCCTTTTATTTCCTTTTCTTCTCTGATTGCTGTGGCTAAAACTTCCAAAACTATGTTGAATAAGAGTGGTTAGAGTGGGCAACCTTGTTTTGTTCCTGATCTTAGTGGAAATGCTTTCAGTTTTTCACCTTGAGGATGATGTTGGTTGTGAGTTTGTCATATATGGCCTTTATTATATTGAGGAAAGTTCCCTCTATGCCTACTTTCTGCAGGGTTTTTATCATAAATGGGTGTTGAATATTGTTGGAAGCTTTCTCTGCATCTATTTATATGATCATATTTTTTTTCTCCTTCAATTTGTTAATATGGTTTACCATTTTGATTGATTTGCGTATATTGTAGAATCTTTGCATTCCTGAAATAAACCCTACTTGATCATGGTGTATGATCATTTTACTGTGATGTTGGATTCTGTTTCCTAGTATTTTGTTGAGGATTTTTGCATCTCTGTTCATCAGTGATATTAGGCTGAAGTTTTCTTTCTTTGTGACATCCTTATCTGGTGTTGGTACCAAGGTGATGGTGCCCTCGTAGAATGAGTTTGGGAGTGTTCCTCCCTCTGCTATATTTTGGAAGAGTTTGAGAAGGATAGGTGTTAATTCTTCTCTGAATGTTTGGTAGAATTCACCTGTGAAGCCATCTGGTCCTGGGCTTTTGTTTGTTGGAAGAATTTTAATCACAAATTCAATTTCAGTGCTTGTGATAGTCTGTTCATATTTTCTATTTCTTTCTGATTCAGGCTTGGCAGGTTGTGCATTTCTAAGAATTTGTCCATTTCTTCCAGGTTGTCCATTTTATTGGCATAGAGTTGCTTGTAGTAATCTCTCATGATCTTTTGTATTTCTGCAGTGTCAATTGTTACTTCTCCTTTTTCATTTCTAATTCTATTGATTTGAGTCCTCTCCCTTTTTTTCTTTATGAGTCTGGCTAATGGCTTATCAGTTTTTTTTATCTTCTCAAAGAACCAGCTTTTAGTTTTATTGATCTTTGCTATCATTTCCTTTTCATTTTTTTCTGATCTGATTTTTATGTTTTCTTTGCTTCTGCTAACTTTGGAGTATTTTTCTTCTTATTTCTCTAATTGCTTTAGGTGGAAGTTTAGGTTGTTTATTCTAGATGTTTCCTGTTTCTTAAGGTTGGATTTTATTGCTATGTACTTCTCTCTTAGAACTGCTTTTGCTGCATCCATAGGTTTTGGATCATTGTATCTCCATTGTCATTTGTTTCTCGATATTTTTTGGTTTTCCTCTTTGATTTCTTCAGTGATCACTTCGTTATTAAGTAGTGTATTGTTTAGCCTCCATTTGTTTGTATTTTTTACAGATATTTTCCTGTAATTGATATCTAGTCTCATAGCATTGTGGTCGGAAAAGATACTTGATACAATTTCAATTTTCTTAAAATTACCAAGGCTTGATTTGTGACCCAAGATATGATCTATCCTGGAGAATGTTCCATGAGCACTTGAGAAAAATGTGTATTCTGTTGTTTTTGGATGGAGTGTCCTATAAATATCAATTAAGCCCATCTTGATTAATGTATCATTTAAAGCTTGTGTTTCCTTATTTATTTTAATTTTGGATGATATCTCCATTGGTGAAAGTGGGGTGTTGAATCCCATACTATGAATGTGTTACTGTGAATTTCCACTTTTATGTCTGTTAGTATTTGCCTTATGTATTTAAGTGCTCCTATGTTGGGTGCATACGTATTTACAATTGTTATATCTTCTCCTTGGATCAATCCCTTGATCATTATGTAGTGTCCTTCTTTGTCTCTTCTAATAGTCTTTATTTAAAAGTCTATTTTGTCTGATATGAGAATAGCTACTCCAGCTTTCTTTTGGTTTCCATTTGCATGGAATATCTTTTTCTATCCCCTTACTTTCAGTATGTATGTGTCTCTAGGTTTGAAGTGGGTCTCTTGTAGACAGCATATATATGGGTCTCGTTTTTGTATCCATTCAGCCAATCTGTGTCTTTTGGTGGGAGCATTCAGTCCATTTACATTTAAGGTAATTATCCGTATGTATGTTCCTATTCCCATTTTCTTAATTGTTTTGGGTTCATTATTCTAGGTCTTTTCCTTCTCTTGTGTTTCTTGCCTAGAGCAGTTCCTTTAGCATTTGTTGTAAAGCTGGTTTGGTGGTGCTGAGCTCTCTCAGCTTTTGCTTGTCTGTAAAGCTTTTAATTTCTCCATCAAATCTGAATGAGATCTTTGCTGGGTAGAGTAATTTTGGTTGCAGGTTTTTCTCCTTCATCACTTTAAATATGCCCTGCCAGTCCCTTCTGGCTTGCAGAGTTTCTGCTGAAAGATCAGTGGTTAACCTTATGGGGATTCCCTTGTATATTTGGTTTTTTTTCTCTTGCTGCTTTTAAGATATTTTCTTTGTATTTAATTTTTCAGTTTGATTAATATGTGTCTTGATGTATTTCTCCTTGGATTTACCCTGTATGGAACTCTCTGTGCTTCCTGAACTTGATTAACTATTTCCTTTCCCATATTAGGGAAGTTTTCATCTATAATCTCTTCAAATATTTTCTCAGACCCTGTCTTTTTCTCTTCTTCTGGAACCCCTATAATTCGAATGTTGGTGTGTTTAATGTTATCTCAGCGGTCCCTGAGACTGTCCTCAGTTCTTTTCATTCTTTATTCTTTATTCTGCTCTGCAGTAGTTATTTCCGCAATTTTATCTTCTAGGTCAGTTATCCGTTCTTCTGCCTCAGTTATTCTGCTATTGATCCCATCTAGAGTCTTTTTCATTTCATTTATTGTGTTGTTCATCATTGTTTGTTTCATCTTTAGTTCTTCTAGGTCCTTGTTAAATGTTTCTTGCATTTTGTCTATTCTATTTCCAAGATTTTGGATCATCTTTACTATCATTATTCTGAATTATTTTTCAGGTAGACTGCATGTTTCCTTCTCATTTGTTACATCTGGTGTGTTTTAATCTTGCTCCTCCATCTGCTGTGTGTTTTTCTGTCCTCTCATTTTGCTTATCTTATTATGTTTGGGGTCTCCTCTTTGCAGGCTGCAGGTTCATATTTCTCAATCTTCTTGGTGTCTGTCCCTAGTGGCTAAGGTTGCTTCAGTGGGTTGTGTAGGCTTCCTGGTGGAGGGGACTAGTGCCTGTGCTCTGGTGGGTGATTCTGGATCTTGTCTTTCTGGTGGGCAGGTCCACGTCTGGTGGTGTGTTTTGGGGTTTCTGTGAACTTATTATGATTTTAGACAGCCTCTCTGCTAATGGGTGGCATTGTGTTCCTGTCTTGCTAGTTGTTTGGCAAAGGGTGTCCATCACTGTAGCTTGCTGGTCGTTGAGTAAAGCTGGGTGCTGGTGTTGAGACAGAGATCTCTTGGAGATTTTCACCATTTGATATTATGTGGAGCTGGGAGATCTCTTGTGGACCAGTGTCCTGAAGTTGGCTCTCCCACCTCAGAGGCACAGCACTGACTCCTGGCTGCAGTACCAAGAGACTTTCATCCACATGGCTCAGCATAAAACGGAGAAAAAGTAGAAAGAAGGAATTAGTAGAAGAAGAAAGAAAGAAAGGAGGGAGGGAGGAAGGAAGGAAGGAAGGAGGGAAGGAAGGAAAAAAAGAAAGAAAGAAAGAAGAGAAAGTAAAATAAAATAACGTAAGATAAAATATAATAAATTTATTAAAATAAAAAAAATTATTAAGGAAAAAAAAAAGGACGTATAGAACCCTAGGACAAATGGTGGAAGCAAAGCTATACAGACAAAATCTCACAGAGAAGCATACACATACACACTCACAAAAGGAGGAAAAGGGGAGAAACTCATAAATCTTGCTCTCAAAGTCCACCTCCTCATTTTGGGATGAACTGTTGTCTAAAGGAGGGAAGGAAAGAGAAAGAAAGAAAGAAAGAAAGAAAGAAAGAAAGAAAGAAAGAAAGAAAGAAAGAAAGAAAGAAAGAAAGAAAGAAAGAAAGAAAGAAAGAAAAATTAAAATAAAAAATAATTATTAAGAAAAAAATAATTAAAAAACAAAACAACAACAACAAAAAAAAACGGATGGATAGAACGCTAGGACAAATGGTGGAAGTAAAGCTATACAGATAAAATCTCATACAGAAGCATACGCATACACGCTCACAGAAAGAGGAAAAGGGGAAAAAAATCATAAATCTTGCTCTCAAAGTCTACCTCCTCAATTTGGGTTGATTCGTTGTCTATTTATGTATTCCACAGGTACAGGGTACATCAAGTTGATTGTGGAGCTTTAATCCACGCTTCTGAGGCTGCTGGGAGAGATTTCCCTTTCTCTTCTTTGTTCTCACAGTTCCCGGGGCTCAGCTTTCGATTTAGCCCCACCTCTGCGTGTAGGTCACCAGAGGGCTTCTGTTCTTCGCTCAGACAGGACGGGGTTAAAGCAGCAACTGCTTCGGGGGCTCTGACTCACTCAGGCCGAGGGGAGGTAGGGGCACGGAGTGCAGGGCGATCCTGCGGCTGCAGAGGCTGGCGTGATGCTGCACCAGCCTGAGGCGCGCTGTGCATTCTCCCAGGGAACGTGTCCCTGGATCCCGGGAACCTGGCAGTGGCAGGCTGCACAGGCTTCCCAGAAGGGGGGTGTGGATAGTGACCTGTGCTCGCACACAGGCTTCTTGGTGGCGGCAGCAGCAGCCTTAGTGTCTCCTGCACGTCTCTGGGGTCTGTGCTTTTAGCCACGGTTCCCGCCAGTCTCTGGAGCTCCTTTAAGCAGCGCTCTTAATCCCCTCTCCTCGTGCGCCAGGAAACAAAGAGGGAAGAAAAAGTCTCTTGCCTCTTCGGCAGGTCCAGACTTTTCCCCGGACTCCCTTTTGGCTAACCGTGGTGTACTAACCCCCTTCAGGCTGTGCTCATGCTGCCAACTCCAATCCTCTCCCTGGGATCCGACCGAAGCCCGAGCCTCAGCTCCCAGCCCCGCCTGCCCCAGCAGGTGAGCAGACGAGCCTCTCGGGCTGGTGAGTGCTGGTCGGCACCGATCCTCTGTGTGGGAATCTCTCCGCTTTGCTCTCTGCACCCCTGTGGCTGCTCTCTCCTCCGCGGTTCCAAGCTTCCCCCCTCAGCCACCCGCAGTCTCTGCCCGCAAAGGGGCTTCTAGTGTGTGAAAACATTTCCTCCTTCACGGCTCCCTCCCACTGGTGTAGGTGCCGTCCCTATCGTTTTGTCTCTGTTTATTCTTTTTTCTTTTGCCCTACCCAGGTACATGGGGGGTTTCTTGCCTTTTGGGAGGTCTGAGGTCTTCTGCCAGCGTTTCAGTAGGTGTTCTTTAGTTGTCTCACGTGTAGATGTATTTCTGGTGTATCTGTGGGGAGGAAGGTGAGCTCCATTACTTACTCTTCCACCTTCTTCCCTAATCCCCCAAGCTTTATGCTTATTGATGATGACTAATTTATTTTTTTCTCTTATGGTTCATGCTTTTGTATCCTACATAAAAGTGTTTGTGAACCATAAAGAAGCAAATATTTTCTCCCATTTGTTCTATTAGAATTTTTATAATTTGGGTTTTAAACTTTTATATTTCAACTTTATTTTTGTATGTAATGCAATGAATAATGATTTATTTGTACAAGAATTTCTAGTACTTCATCATTTAGTGATGTAGATAGAATCCTTTCTCTATTGACTTACCTTAAATCATTAGTTGAAAACTAATTTAAACATTCTATTCTGTTCCACTTATCTATGTTTCTCCTTAGGCCAACACCACATTATTTTGATTAACTATATCTTTCAAGAAAATCCTAAAATCAGATAACATGAATCTTCCAACTTGGTTCTTTTTCAAAATTGTTTGGACTATTCTAGGCCCTTTGCTTTTCCATATAAATTTTGCAACAACTTTGTCAATTTTAACTTGACGAGATTATGTCAAATCATTAGAAGGTTTTTCTTTTTTACCAAAATGATTATATATGCATATACATGTAAAATCACTATACATATGTGTAGTTTTATAGTGTCTATATCTATATCTCTGTGTGGATATATATATGTATATGTGTATATATATATATATATATATATATATATATATATATAATGTAGATTTGATATATTTATCAAATATTCCTGTTTCTGGAAGAGCAGATGTAGATTTTACCATGTAATCTATTTACCAGTTTCACCTAAGTCTTACAGTATAATTTCTAGAAAATTTATAAAAAACAATTTTAAAGTGCATTCAATAACATGTTTTCATTTTATATGCAAACAACATTTAGCTTATATGGTTACTAAATCCATGATTTGACTACCTGTGTATTTATAATCTTGGACCTCTCCCTTTCTACAGTTTCATATAACCCTTAGGTATTTCAACAAGATTTGTGGATTTAAAATAGCATTTATGTATTGATAGCTTTCCCATTTGCTTGTGAAGCTCTTATTTTTTCCATGAACTTCATATTCAGATAGCTATACCCCTATTTACTTCTGCTTGGAAGTACCATTGATTCTCCCCTGGAACCTATTTCTTGCCAAGACTTTCTTATTTCAGTAAGTAGCAAATGTATTCATCCAGTTGCTAATGACAAAAGTTGTTCTTGACTGCTTTATTTTTCTCATACTCACATATACCTATTAGGTAATTCTAGTGGCTTTACCTTCTAAATATATCCCAATCTGTACACGTTCCACCACCTCCACTGATCCACTCTCGTGTATGATTTATGGCTCAACTACTGCAATGACCACTTAGCTAGTCACTCTGCCCCAGTGGTTATTTCCTGACATCTGCATCCCTCTTAGCAGTCAGAGTTATCATTTTTTAAAACATTGCATTCAGCATGAAATCCAAAATGTTCACTATGGCCTAACTTACTTATTACCATCTCTTTCAATGCTCCTATTGTCCACATCTCTTCCCACCATCTCCAGACACAGTGGTCAAATAGATGTTCCTTTAAATGTCGGCCTTTTCATCTCAGCAACTTTGCACTTGTTCACTCTTTTGTCTATGAGCACTTCACCCAGATAACTGTAGGGTTCATTCCTTGACTACATGCATTTCTATTCTAATTTCAATCTCAGGGTAGCTTTTCCTAACCACTCAATCTCAATTTAAAATAACACTCTCCATCAGCATCCTGATTAAATTTTTTTCATAGTACTTGTATGCAAGTGACTACACATAAATTCACACACAAATACATATATATATATATATGCATATATAGTTCTTATATGCAACTAATTATACCCACATTCTTACACAAACACATATATATGTATGTATTTCCTGGAAGGCAAATGGCATGTGAGCAGGGACTTCTTGATGACTGACACATACTCAGCGATAGAGAAAAAGCCTGGATCACAGCAAGTGCCCAATTAAATATTTATGTAATTGAAATAAAGAAAAAGAAAGAAGGGAAGAAAGAGAAAAGGAAAGGGAATTGTATATAGCATCCTTAAACAATTTTGTATTACAAATTTATATTAAGTTCCCCGGCAATAAACTCTACTGGTTTTATGTATTATAACATGTTTTTGTAGTTCAATATTTATTTTGTGTTTTTATATATACTCTATAAGCAATCCATTCTTTTAGAGGAATGTTGTTATTGACAAAAGGTGGACATCTTCCTTACATAAATAAAATTAAACTTATTTCCTCCTTGTCTGTTGATCCATAAATGAATCACCAAAAATGTGAATGGAGTTTCAGCAATTTTCAGGGCATGTTGAATATACACTAATTTAAAATACCGACTACGTGATGTATTGATTGCATAGAAAGGGTCATCCTGTTAGCAGTTCACAATGAGATACAAGGAGGTTATGTGAGATGACGTCCCCAATGAGGTGATGTGGACAGAGAAGATACAATGGGTTTCAAGTAAGAGGATAAAATTAAGAGTCATAAGGTCAGGCACACTGAACTGACAGCCTTATTTTGTCTGGGCTACATCATGGTCATTTTTATGTAACTTGCTCCAGGAGGAACAGAAGCAGGAATTTATCGAAAGAGAGTTAACAAGCCTCTTAAGCCCTATTTGGGGAAGTCAGATAGTCTGGAATAATTTGGTTAGCTAGTTCTTCATAGAATAAACCTCACAAGTGCTTAGCATTCTAGCCAAGATGCTAATTGTATTGTAAAAAGTTGTCTGGAATTTATACCCTTAAGTGATTTTTTTATGATCTTCCTTGGCTCCAGAATATAAGTACTCACAAAGCAGCTAAGCAAATAAAATGTTTTAATCACATTTATTTTAATGGTGTCTCTATGTAGCTCAAAATGGCTACTTCAGTTTTTCAAAATGTATCATTCACCTTGAATTTTTAAAAATCTTGTGAATTATTCTAATGGATTTTTAAGAACATATCCTGCAAGAGATTGAATGTCTTTGAATTCCTTCATGCTAACTATCCAAGGTCTTTGGTGTTCATGGTTGGAATTACCTAATTATTAACTACCTACATAAAATGTAATTTAAATATGATGTCACCGTATTTAGTATGAAATTTTCAAAAATTCACCACCAGACCTTTTCAGAGTGAGAAAAATTGCATGTAAAATTAATTATACACCAAACTGGTGAATTAGTTTGCCAAAATAATTTGGTGGTTGTACTGAAGTTAATCAAAAGCAGGTGAAGATTGCATAAAATTATTTAGGTCTAGCCCAGAGTTTCTCAATCTTTAAAGTGAATACAAACCACTGCGCTCTTGTAAAAACACAAGTTCTGACCCAGGTGTTAGGTGAGCCATTACTGTCTACACTTCTAAGGAGCCCCTGTGATGCCAAGCACTGCACATTGACAGGAGGAGGCCTACTGGATAGGGTTTAATCTCTTCTGGTTTTCCAGCTAAAAATTGACAAATATCTAGTTGTTAAGTACAAAATTTATGTAATTATTCTGATGTTTTCCCAAAAAACAATGCTTTAACATAATCCAGAAATGGGTTAATTTGTTGTCATTCAACTGTTTTAGAGTAAGCAAGGTATAATGATGCCTGTTCTTCTAGATCTTACTACCTCATTTCTCCATCCTAGGAGAAAACACACCTTTTTTTAAATTGAAAAAGAAACAAATATAAACACTATCAGCATTTTCGTCTATATTTTAGTATTTAGAGCTATTTCTAAGGTATAACAAAAAATGCAAGTAGCATAATGATTTAAATTCATAAGTAGGTTGTTTTATTTGGCTGAGATGAAAATAAGGAGCGTCCAGGGAATACAACTATTGGAAAGTTGAATTTTTCAAGGGGCCTGATGCATAAAAACACTAAGCACCTTTCAAAATATGCTAATTGAATTGAACCTACAAAATGTTTCAGGAATAAAAAAATGCAGCATATAATTTCCCTTAGATGCTATTTCACAAATTTTCACAGAAAATATACTAAAAATGTGAATTTATTTTCATAATAAATCTGTATAAAATAATCATAAGAAAGCGAAGAAAACAAGTGATATGAGCATTGCCTTAAGGCCTTATCTCTACAGACATTATATGCATAGAAAAAAGTATTAGGAATAGGGAAATGAGATTCAGGTTTGCCAGTCATTCCTTGGAAGTTGGAGAATACATTTTCTGTGGTATGTTTTATTTTTCTGAAACTTTGAATGAATAATTGCAAAGGTGACGTTCTTTTATTAAAAGAACCTCCTGTTAAAGAACCAAAGACCCATCAATGTATTGTTGACATAGAGTTAACTGTGGATACTTGAAATGATTTCCACAAAGGTATGTTTTGCTATTTAAAAATAATTACTTGGTTGTTGCTATGGTGATTGATGGGAGAGTATGCACATCTGCCCTGTAACTGCCTATGGGTCAAATCAACCTCACAGATGTTCTTGATTTTTTATTTCTAAAGTTGTTAAAGCAACCTTTTCACTAAGTCTCAGATATAAACAATGTGCTATAAGCATGTGAGTGTTAGAGATTATCCTCTATGTGTAAAGTGGGTAGTCATCACTGAATTATATTTCATGCTTTGAGTAGAGAATTTATATAAAGGATACAATACTGTCAGTGTATGTAAAGCATTGATCTCCGGTGGCCTCAGACTTAAGCAGCTTGAAGCAGAATATCAGTTCCCCTGACCAGAGATTGAAGCCAGGTCAAGGCAGTGAGAGCATTGAATCTTAGCCACTATGCCTCAAGGGTCAGTAGCTAGTTACAAGGCTCTGGCTTGTCTGCTTTGGAGAAAGGAATTTCAACAAAGAGATGGAAAGTAGTGACAAAGTGTTGATTAGGAGGAAAGAATACATGTGTATAGACACACACAGGCAGGCTCAGAGAAAGAGTAGTGCCCTTGGGGTAGTTTAAGTCTCTTACATAGGAAAGTTCTTTTGGGTTTCATCTTGCTTTTTCTGGCTCTGAGTCCATATTTGGTCTGACTCAGGGTCCTCTCCTGTGTATGCGCACATCTTTTAGCCAAGATGGATTGCAGTGTGAGGGTTTCTGGGAAGTTGGCTGAACATATATGGTCTGGTGCCCCCCCCCTTCTCTTACCCCTGAGGAACATTTCTGAGCATGTGTAGTTTGGGAGGTTTCCTTTACCTCAAGAATGATAAATACATAGTCTCTTTATCTCTTATCCAAGCAGGACTCAGCTCCTCCCTGCCTCTGTCATTATCTTTATCTTGGATTCTCTGTCCACAGGGGGCAGATTCCAGCTGCTCTGCCTGGGTTCCATCTATCTCATCCCTCAGTATCAGTAAGCAATTGATTAAATGAAAACTGAAATAATCTATTTTGTTAATAATAAATATGTATATGGGCAAATTCTTGTTAATGCTTTAAGTTTCCAGATTATTATTGGATTCATTTCATACGCATGTAGTCAGAAGAATAAACAAAGTAATCCGATGGGAAGCAACAACTTTTAAACCCTCAGTAGAGTCACCAACCCCTCACATCTGCAGTCAATGTTTGGATATTCCTCTAACATTTCAAAAAAATACTACCCAACTTTTTATTTTGAAATCACCTAAAATCAGATAAAGTCTAATAGACTTATGGAGAAGCTACTGCATATATATATTTTTTAAATTATATGCTATTGGTCCACATTCAAAACATGTTTTAAATTGCCTATAAATAGGAAAAAAAACGTGACTACTGTGGAAGGGTTTTTCTACTAAGCATTTGAATAATTTAGCAGTTTCTGGCTTGGCCATTATTGGCAATTATTAATAATAATAAGGGCAGAATTAAATTGAAACTTCAGTATGTGGTAGGAAGGCATAAGGAATTTAGAGTGCCTATATTGGTGTTTGGAAATGAGAAATACCATAAGAGTCAGCTACATTTTGAGAAGTTTCACTTTCCATGACTTTAACCATGAAAACAGAGAAGAAGTTCACACCAATGTGTCAGTGGTCAGAAGTCAGTTACAGCACATGTAACTATGGAGGGACTCGGTCCCACGTTTATGCTTTTGCATTGTGTTTCCTTGGCCATGTGACACTTAACAGCTTGTAATAAGCAGGGACGGAGGGGAGGTCAGCCTTTCTGGTTGACTGCATGAATGCTGTGTGGGTCTGTATTGGGGGAGCAGTATCAAGTGCATCCCCGGTAAATAAAAGTAAGCAGCTAGTAGTAGAAGGGTCGTAGCTTAGGAACGCTCTCTACTTTGTCAGAAGACATAAAGCTTTATTTTGATTGTGTGAGTGGGTAAACTGATCTGAACCTTCAGAAATTAAATGTGTAACAGATTGTGGAGTAATGATCGTAACCTAAGAAGGTGACCTCTGTGTGCTGTGCGTCCCACGTGCCACATTTCCCGACCCCCAGCTGAGGTCAGCCCGTGAGAGATGCCACGTGGAGCCCACGTGGCAGGAAGCAGCTCAGATGGTCCTTCCCTCACTCTGCCACTTAGCAGCTTTTCTGGGAGTGGCTCTCCTTCCCACAGGACAGGCCCCTCCTTCCATCCAGGCACTGGGGCTGCTACTGGTGATACCGTTGTTTCCCTTTCCCTCTCCGGCCTGGGAGCTGTGGGTTCTTCCCTGCAAGTACTAATCTCTCAACTCCCTACCCTCTTCCGGTTCATCTTCAGCTTCCTCTTTACCTTCCAAACCAAATCTTTGAACTGAATTCCCTTTGTTGCAACTCTTTCTTTCCCGATTGTGCCATGAGTAAAAGAGTGAAAATTCATAGAGCTATCTTACTAGACCTGTTTCTATTAACTTCTTCCAAATTACATATTCTGTCAGTAAGTGCACTGACTAAAAAGAAAAACTCTCAAACTGAGGGAAAACTAGTTTTGTCTCAGAGTCTCAAATGGTCATACCCTATAAGTGTTACATTAAGAGGTGAAAGATCCAAAACAATTCAATATATTACCTGATAGGAGTTACCAGTATTTCAAACATAGTTTTAGAGATAATTCCTAGGAGATATGCCTTGTACAAGTGACATATCCTAG
The DNA here is from genome assembly GCF_000442215.2 of Lipotes vexillifer. Classification (NCBI taxonomy): domain Eukaryota; kingdom Metazoa; phylum Chordata; class Mammalia; order Artiodactyla; family Lipotidae; genus Lipotes; species Lipotes vexillifer. Next base: position 99,542 of record NW_006774859.1, read on the forward strand.
TCATGAATAAGATTTAAAAATCTGAATCTCTTTAAGCAGCTACCTATTTATTGAGGAAAATATTACAGTGTTTAAGAGAATGGAGTATGAAGTTTGAGTCCTACACCAGCAACTTTTTCTTTGTGATAACTTGGCTCACTTAGACTTTGGTTTCCATATGAATATGAGAGGGATAATCCTCACAACATCCTGCCACGACTGTTTTTATTCTCATTTTACAGAATATGAAGCAAAAATGATTTTATTCTCTGAAACTCAAAGTCCGATAACTAGTACATAGGGGGCTGAATTTTAAATCTCCAAAGTCTTTGAATTTATAAATATTTATTTGCAAATAGTGCTTTGTAAAGTTATTTAAACTGTGTTCTGTTAGCTACATTTTATTCACCCTACTAATTTTAGTAGCAAACACCTCTCCTGGGTCCTTCAAGCCTTTTTCAGAGGTACAAAATTTCAAATAAATAAAATCCAAATTTATGATGTCACAAATGTCATTTGAATTTTAAATTTTGAAAAAAAATTGCAGATCAAAATAAATTGAGCCAATGGGATTTTTTTTTTCTGTAAAGTGAAAACATCATCAATCTAAAAGATAGTCAGTTTCTTCAAATGACTATAATTTTGGCTAATCTTTCTGAAAGAAATAAGTAATGAGATGATTAGTCTGTGTTTTAATAGTGAGTTGTTAGCCTTTTTTCCTTACTTTTTTTACACATACATATATATTTTTTTCAGATTCTTTTCCCTTATAGATTATTACAAAATACTGAGTATAGTTCCCTGTGCTATACAGTAGGTCCTTGTTATTTATCCATTTTATATATAGTAGTCTGTATATGTTAATCCCAATCTACTAATTTATCCATCCCCCTCCCCTTTTCCTTAAAATTCATTAGAGGAATTATTTTCCTGATTCTTTTCTCATCTGAATACCTGTCAAGATTTAGATAAAGCTGAGCATTCAAAGGAGAAGCTGAAACTTAAAAGGCCCTGGATATTGTAGTAACTTATAATTCTCCTGTGAAACAAAGCTATAAATCAATGGCAATTTAAAAAAGGAAAAAAAAAACCAATATATTACCTATTCTTTTTGGTGATGTGTCAGGGGGTGGACTTTAAAGGACAAGGAATGGTGAGCCTAATTCTACTCAACTGTGGAAATTATATGACAATTAAAGGGCTATCAATTAAAGGGATAGCCCTTTTGAACTAAGACTTCAATTTCTTAAGACAGAAAGGCACTTATCCCTAAAGCAGATATTTGCTGTGGTATAGTTATAAACACACAGATTGTTAGTAAGAAGATGAAAGTAAGGAATGAAGCAGAAATCATGCTTTGAAACCTTTTCTATAATATGACAGTAAATTCTCTCTTAAGGAAATTGTTTTGTGGCCATTATTATCCTTATCTCTTTAGAAGTATATCTATTATGACTCTCCTTTCGTGAAGGATATTCTTCCATCCCATTCACTGAATGTCTGAAGTCCTTGAAACGTGCTCAATTATTTTTCTGTCCTTTTATATATATACTTTTATAATTGTACTTCCTTTATTCATCTTAAATGTGAAATTGGGCACTGCTTTAATCTCAGTTTTGGAATGGCAAAGGCAATAAGGCCCAGAAAGCTACTGACAATACTTGTACCCCAAATCAAATCAACAGGAGCATTCAGCAGTCAATCTTCAGTGTCCAATACCCCATTAGAGTATATGTCTTCTCTATCCAAATACTTTATATTCAGGTAAATGCTAGAGTTTATGTCTTAGCTAATAATACAAAAAGATAGAGAGGTTTTCCCTCCCTAAGGGAAGAAGTATCAGATAAACTTTGGTAATACTAGAACTTCTAAATGGGCAGAAAAGTCAATTGTTAAGCACAGAACACAGTTCTGAGATACATTTTGGTAGATAATGTTTACATAGATGACTTTAAGTGTAAGTTGTAAAGGTCATTGTGACAACAATATTAATTTGATCATATAAATAAAAAATATTTGAGTGAGACAGCTAGTTTTTCTTTCTCCATGGAAAACTGAACATGGTTTGCTTATCAAAATTCACAGGTGAACTATTTCATTATTTTTAACAACTAATATTCAAAATTTTCTGTTTTCTATTTATCTTTGTATTTTAACAAACTATGAGTGCAGGTTCAAAAAGAATATATTTTATACAGGTAAAAAAGTGATGACACTCTTTAAAATGGTGTTAACTGAGTAAATATAAATGAAGGACCACATTTTTAAATGCAATGACCTTTCTGTCTGAGAGAAGTACACCATTTAGTAATTTGTTTCTGACTTTGTAAAATGAAAGTTAGATAGTTTTCTAGATAATATATAAAACTCACATAAAGCTTCACAATTACAAAACAACTCCATGTACAATAGCATCTTCCATTCTCACCAATCCACATGAAGCAGAAAACACAGGCATTCTTAATCCCCTTTACCAATGTAGGAATTATGACTTAGTAGGATGGAGTACACCACATAGAGGTAAATAGTGGAAAAAGGAAAAAAAACTGATACTTCTGAAATGTCAGTGGGGTGAGAGATGAATGACAGAGTTGAAAGTATAGAAAACAAACATAAAAGGGAGAGAAAAGGATAAGGTAATATGAAAGAAAGGATAGAAAATGCAGTATTTTTGAGGTTTCTGAAAGCATGCAGTAAAGAGGGAAAAATCCCTAATAGACAAAGCACACATATGGGTTAAAGTCATAGTGACTGGTGGGTATATAGTTTGGAGAGGTGGATGACCACTCTCTCCTCTAAGCAAATAAGCAGGGAGACAAAGGTAAGTTTAGAAAGTCTCAAGAATTATTTTTGATTGGCTAAGTATACATTTTTTAAAAGCTGCTGGGGAGCTATGATAAGAATAATGGAAATAAGTATTTGATATTCTTCTGGAGAAGGAATTATTTCCAAATACAAAATAAAATTGTCCTTAGTACAGATGCCATGAACACTATGAAGGTGACTTAATAAGGGACCTGTCCTGACCTACTATGGCCAGGCCAGTCATCAATGGAGTAGACCACATAGCCTTAGTACACCACATAGTCTTAGTAGGACCAGAATCTGGCAAATATGTCAAGTCTTGATCCACAGTCATGAATAGTTGAGTGTTAGACATTTCTTGTTAGTTACAAGAAATCAAGATTAACTCAGGCCTATTCTAGTTAATGGGGAGATATTGGAAAGACTTTAGAAAAGTAAAGAAAAATAAGAAACTCGACAAGTTTCAGGGTTAGTGCAGCTCTGGGAACCATTTTCTTAGCAGCACACATCTTTTGATTCTCTGCTTCCCTGTTAATTCTCCTTGTATCACATTCACATTCCCCAAGTCACAGACTATTATAGGCAGAGCTCATTGCCATGTGGTATAGAACTGTCACATCAGGCCACTTAATAAGGTACTAGAAAACTTGTACATGGACTGTTGTATCAATTTCTATTGCCTTTATCATATACAGTGAGGCCAGGATTAAAAAGCAGAACAGATTATGCATAGGTAATGACCTTATACTGCTTCCCTGAACAAGTGGCTGCCCATAGGCTTTCCTCCAGGGATTACGTGGGGTGTGTCAGGGAAGCTGAGACTGCAGTTCCTGCTCAGTTGACATTTTGGCAAACTACTTGAGCAGAGGCAAGCAAAAGCAGGACACGGGCAGAAGCTCTTCCTTGGGACTCAGACCACGGGAGGAATCCCCTTACTACCCACAGGGTTTAAAGTTGCTCCCTCAGCTGCACACAGCTGACAGCAGCTTTTTTTCTAGAAAATATCTTCCCTGATATCTTTTCAAACTCTGGAAAATCATTCAACTTGTCAGTGGAGCTGAAAAGACAGGTTCTTTGATATGTAGCAACAGCTTGGAAAATGTTCCTCTCTTCTCAGCTGTCAGGATGGGAGGAAACTTTTCAACAAGTATCATTACAGGAGACATTTCAGGACACCATTATCTTAGAAGTTTAAGGAAGACAAAGATTCTTCCAAGGCCCAAGGTATCATTAGAATCAGAAATTTCTAGTGAATGGAAGGGCTTCAGAAGCAATGGGCACTTTTTTCTTACTCATCCTACTAGCGTGAACAACGATATATACATTGGTTGTAAGGCAACATAGTAGAGAAAGGATTTTCAATAGGTTTTATCCCACACATCAAATCAAATGGCAGTGTCTTCTGAGAAAAAATATCTATGCCTTTGCCATTACAAGGGCCATTTATGGACCGGCAGCATCAGTACCTCATGGCCCTCCCCCTAGACCTACATACACGTTATAAAACTTACCTGTTATAGAACACACTGCAACATGGATAAAACTGGAGGACATGATGCTAAGTGAAATAAAGCAGTCACAAAAAAGCAAATACTGCATGATCCTACCCATTTGAGAATCTGTATTTTAACAAGATCCTCAGGTGATTCATTTGAACATGAGGGTGCTAATTTAGGTCACATCTGGGCTCAGTCACCATGAGTGCCATAAAAGGTTAACAGCACAAGTACTAGACTTGTACTAGTACAAGTGGAGTAGAAAGAACATGGGTTTCAAATTCAAATGAATATGTCTACTGCTTACTAGCCATTTGGTAATGGGTAATTGTTTTAAGCTCTCTAAACGTCATTTTAAAAAATCTATAATATGGTCATAATAAAAACCCATTATGAATTTTTTTCATGATGGTTAATGGAGATGCAGGCTGAGCATTCCTTGCAGCCCTTGGCTCACAGTGAGCACACTTAGTAGTTAATTTATTATTATCTGGGTCAAAAACACTTCCACTACTGGCCTTTCAAATGTATTCTGTACTCTAGCAGAATTAAGTCCTTGAAATTTACAGAATCTTGACCTAATAGAGAAAATAATCTCAAATAAACATATTGAACATGATATAAGGGAAAGGACATTATGAAAGTCAAAAGACTGTGCAGCTTTCAATAACTCTGCAAGCTATCTTTATAAAAAACTAAATATAAGGTACCCCAACAATTACAGAATTTCCCTTTTTCTGTCTTCAGAAAGAGAATACACACAACCAATGCAGGATTGTAATTGCTTCCTAAGACCATTTAACCTTGAGCACCAACCAACATTTTCACCTTTTGTTACAGCCTAACCTATGTAATACTAGAGAATATTTTTCTACCAAAAGTTTCCTGAACCAATTTTTTTATGCATCCCAGCTTTATACTTAATAGCTTGCTTTATCATTACATCTCTGGTATAGACCAGACACTTATTAAGTCTCTGATCCAATGTGCCTAAAGCCAATATTTTAAAACTAAATCTAAATTTTAAATTGAAATCTAAAAGCAGAATTGTGCCTGGGTTCTCTTAATCAATGACACAGATATTCTTAAAACATGCAATCAAAATATCACTTGTGAATAGATCAATTTTATTTGATTTATAAAGATTCTTGTTAAAAGAAAATATTCTAGAGGTGTCAGCAATGGAAAGTCAAGGAAAACCTTACCACTGGGTCTAACACAGATAGGGAACTTCATTTCAGAAGGTTAGAAACAAGAGAGGTATACAAGTTAAAGTAGCAAACATATTAGAAAGACTTCTGACGGATGCAGGGTGACCACGTGGTCACTGTGGGGTCTCTGAAAACTGTTTTGTTTGCACCCTGCAGAAGGGGTTCTACATGAAGTGAAAATCTGTTGAGTGACTTAAAGCAGTCATAAAAGGAAAAATTAGATGTTATGATGATATATTTTTAGAGAAAAGCCATGGGAATGAAAATATATGCTATACTGTTAAAGTAATAGAAACCTACCAAATGAAAATTTAAAAAATTGCTGTTTTTTAAGTCAAAGTGTTTAAGCTAAAGTGATTAAGCTATGTGTTAAAGCAGAATAAATTTTACAAAGGGCTACACAAACTTAGCTCTAATACCTAAACAAATGTATATCAAGTCAGGAAAAAAGAGTTTTGAACAAAATATTATGTTAGATTAAAAATCATGCAATCTGCTTAGCTATAGAGCTGTACTTATTTTTTAAAATTATGTGGAGGAGTGGTTTGTTTTTGTGTGTGTCTGTGTACCTGTGCAAAGCAGATGTCTGTGAGGCCTGGTGTGCCAGCCTGCCTGTATCATTAGTGGCTAGTTACCTGGTCATGATCCATAGTTTAAAAAATAGTGTCACTTTCTTCAAAACATGTTGAAATAAGGTGTTGGGTGAAAATTTTGATATATGAGAATTACAACTAACAAAGGAGCAAACAGATTAGTTAAAAAACCAAAATTCAGTATTGGTCGAAGATAACAGTCAGGTAAATAAAATATCTGCAGCCCAAAGATTGGAAATCAAACTAAAAGAAAGAAAGGAAAATAAGAAAAAGTATGAGGAATTATGTAATCATAAGAAAAGCAAAGTAGAAGTAAAAGGGAAAAAGAAAACAGAGAAAAAATTGAAATCTGAGATTTTTAGCTTATAATTACTGAATAATGAATGTAAACTGAAAGTGTTTATTAGGAAATAATCTTGCTTTTTACTAAGTCAATGCTATTATTTTATATTTGTTTTGAATGGCACATATTTCTATTCTCTGATGATGTAGACTGATTTTAGAAAATTTGGGAGAGAAAATCAAGGAAGGCATTCTGTTTTTTTTTTTTTTTTTTTTTTTTTTT
>NW_006774859.1:106200-128526 GCF_000442215.2 Lipotes vexillifer
GTCTCTCACTGTTGTGGCCTCTCCCGTTTCAGAGCACAGGCTCCGGACACACAGGCTCAGTGGCCATGGCTCACGGGCCCAGCCGTTCCACAGCATGTGGGATCTTCCCGGACTGGGTCACGAACCCGTGTCCCCTGCATTGGCAGGCAGACTCTCAACCACTGCACCACCAGGGAAGCCCAGAAAGCATTCTTTTAAAATCAGTAACTAATTTAAATTTTTGAAACCAAGGTAGAAATGAGGAAATAAATATGAGGACCATACTAAACTTGGATGAATCCAATATATATTTTTAATCTCTTTATAATTTATGTAAAATAAACTGTAAGACTAAGGGTTTTAGTCTCACAAATTTTGACGTTTGCATATTTCCACATAACACACAAAAACAGATAGAAAATTTTTCCATCACAGCAGAAAATTCTGTTGTCCACTTTTTTAATTTATCTCATTTCTGCCCTAATAATTTTCTGATTTCTAATACTACAGATTATTTTTACTTCTCTTAGTTGTATTGTTACCATATATTTTACTTTTACGTATGATATAAACCCTACAATACATTGCCAAGTTTGCTCTAACCAATTAACCATCTTCTAAATAAATTTTAATATTTGTGTATGTTTGTGTGTCTATATGTGTGTGATGGTAATGTCTTTTATGTTTATCCATATATTTACCTTTTGGGGCTCTTAATTTTTTTCTTAAGTTCTGTGTTTCCCTCAGCCTGAAGAACTTCTTTTAGTAATTCTTCTACAGCAAGTGTGGTGGAGTCAAATAATCTCAGCCCTTTTTTTCTACCAAGAAAATATGTTTTCTTCTTTCTTTTTGAAAGATATAGATATAGAATTCTTACCCCAAAGTTTTCTCCACCATTTTGAAGATTTTGTTTCAGTGTTTTCTAGTCACACCATTTTTAATGTGAAGTAAATCATCATTCTTATTATCGACACTCTTAATGTACTGTGTTCTCACCCTACTGCTTTTATTTATTTATTTATTTAGGCTGTGCCAGGTCTTAGTTGCAGCATGTGGTATCTTCACTGTGGCATGTGGGCTCTTAGTTGTAGCATGCAGGATCTAGTTTCCTGACCAGGGATAGAACCCAGCCCCCTTACATTGGGAGCTCGGAGTCTTATCCACTAGACCACCAGGGAAGTCCCCTTACTGTTTTAAAAATGCTCTCTTTTTCTCTGGTTCTAAGCCATTTGATTATAAGATACTTATCATATTTATTCTATGAATTTTTTGCACCTGTAGTTTGTTGAATTTCTTGGATCTGTGGCTTTATGCCTTTCATCAATGTTAGAAAATTATTATTCCATACCTCTTCAAATAAGTCCTTTGCTCCACTCTTTCTTCTCCTTCTCTGGTTGTAATTATATGTAAGACAGATGTTGTTATTACACAGATATCATTTGTTATGATCTTTTATTTTCTTTATTTTTTTCTTTGTGATTATTTGGAAAATTTCTATTGAGTGTCTTCAAATTTGCTGATCCTTTCACTATTATTAACCTTTTAAGCACTTCAAATACATTCTTCAATTATATCATTTTATTTCTAGCATATCTCTCAGAATTTATTTTATAGTTTCAACTTCTGTTGACATTCTTCTCCTATTCACACATGCTGTCCACTTTTTTTAGAACGTTTTGTATATTATTCATAATTATTTAAAAGTCCCTATCTGATACTTTTAGTAACTAAGCCCAAAATATGCTTGCTTCAACTAAAAATTTCCTCTATTGACTATGGGTCATGTTGCATTTCATTGCATCTGCACATGAGTCATAATTATTTTACTGTATGTTGGACATTGTGTGTGAAAGAATAGCAATTACTGTGGCAATAAATTTTCCCTCATGGAATTTCATGTGTTTTCTGTCAGATTTCTAGTTTGGTGAGGTGGAGGAGTGTTGATTCAGTCTAATCTATAAGCATGCTAGGTCTGAGCTTTGTTGCAATTTGTTTGTTTATTTATTTATTTGTTTATTTATTTTAACATCTTTATTGGGGTATAATTGCTTTACAATGGTGTGTTAGTTTCTGCTTTATAACCAAGGGAATCACTTATACATATACATATGTTCCCATATCTCTTCCCTCTTCATCTCCCTCCCTTCCACCCTCCCTATCCCACCTCTCCAGGCAGTCACAAAGCACTGAACCGGTATCCCTGTGCCATGCGGCTGCTTCCCACTGACTATCTACCTTACGTTTGTTAGTATATATATGTCCATGTCTCTCTCGCCCTATCACAGCTCCCCCTTCCCCCTCCCCATATCCTCAAGTCTGTTCTCCAGTAGGTCTGTGTCTTTATTCCTGTCTTACCCCTAGGTTCTTCATAACATTTTTTTTTTCTTAAATTCCATATATATGTGTTACCATACGGTATTTGTCTTTCTCTTTCTGACTTATTTCACTCTGTATGACAGACTCTAGGTCTATCCACCTCATTACAAATACCTCAATTTCGTTTCTTTTTATGGCTGAGTAATATTCCATTGTATATATGTGCCACATCTTCTTTATCCATTCATCCGACGATGGGCACTTAGGTTGTTTCCATCTCCTGGCTACTGTAAATAGAGCTGCAATGAACATTTTGGTTCATGACTCTTTTTGAATTTTGGTTTTCTCAGGGTATATGCCCAGTAGTGGGATTGCTGGGTCATATGGTAGTTCTATTTGTATTTTTTTAAGGAACATCCATACTGTTCTCCATAGTGGCTGAACCAATTCACAATCCCACAAGCAGTGCAAAAGTGTTCCTTTTCTCCACACCCTCTCCAGCATTTATTGTTTCTAGATTTTTTGATGATGGCCATTCTGACTGGTGTGAGATGATATCTCATTGTAGTTTTGATTTGCGTTTCTCTAATGATTAATGATGTTGAGCATTCTTTCATTTGTTTGTTGGCAGTCTGTATATCTTCTTTGGAGAAATGTCTATTTAGGTCTTCTGCCCATTTTTGGATTGGGTTGTTTATTTTTTTGTTATTGAGCTGCATGAGCTGCTTGTGAATTTTGGAGATTAATCCTTTGTCAGTTGATCCATTTGCAAATATTTTCTCCCATTCTGAGAGTTGTCTTTTGGTCTTGTTTATGCTTTCCTTTGCTGTGCAAAAGTTTTGAAGTTTCATTAGGTCCCATTTGTTTATTTATTTATTTTTTATTTCCATTTCTCTAGGAGATGGGTCCAAAAGAATCTTGCTGTGATTTATGTCATAGTATGTTCTGCCTATGTTTTCCTCTAAGAGTTTGATAGTTTCTGGCCTTACATTAAGGTCTTTAATCCATTTTGAGCTTATTTTGGTGTATGGTGTTAGGGAGTGATCTAATCTCATACTTTTACATGTACCTGTCCAGTTTTCCCAGCACCACTTATTGAAGAGGCTGTCCTTTCTGCACTGTACATTCCTGCCTTCTTTATCAAAGATAAGCTGACCATATGTGCATGGGTTTATCACTGGGCTTTCTATCCTGTTCCATTGACCTATATTTCTGTTTTTGTGCCAGTACCATACTGTCTTGATTACTGTAGCTTTGTAGTATAGTCTGAAGTCAGGGCGCCTGATTCCTCCAGCTCCATTTTTCTTTCTCAAGATTGCTTATCTATTCGGGATATTTTGTGTTTCCGTACAAATTGTGAAACATTTTGTTCTAGTTCTGTGAAAAATGCCAGTGGTACATTGATAGGGATTGCATTGAATCTGTAGATTTCTTTGAGTAATATAGTCAGTTTCAAAGTGCTGATTCTTCCAATCTAAGAACATGGTATATCTCTCCATCTGTTTGTATCATCTTTAATTTCTTTCATCAGTGTCTTATAGTTTTCTGCATACAGGTCTTTGTCTCCTTAGGTAGGTTCATTCCTAGGTATTTTATTCTTTTTGTTGCAAGGGTAAATGGGAGTGTTTCCTCATTTCCATTTCAGACTTTTCATCATTAGTGTATAGGAATGCAAGAGATTTCTGTGCATTAATTTTGCCTGTTGTTACTTTACTAAATTCATTGATTAGCTAGTAGTTTTCTGTTAGCATCTTCAGGATTCTCTATTTATAGTATCATAACATCTGCAAACAGTGACAGTTTTACTTCTTTTCCAGTTTGGATTCTTTTATTTCCTTTTTTTCTCTGATTGCTATGGTGAAACTTCCCAAACTATGTTGAATAATAATGGTGAGAGTGGGCAACATTGTTTTGTCCCTGATCTTAGTGGGAATGGTTTCAGGTTTTCACCATTGAATGATGTTGGCTGTCAGTTTGTCATATATGGCCTTTATTACGTTGAGGCAAGTTCCCTCTTTGCCTACTTTCTGGAGGGTTTTTATCATAAATGGGTGTTGAATTTTGTTGAAAGCTTTTTCAACATCTATTCAGGTTATCCTAAGGTTTTTATCCTTCAATTATTTAATATGGTGTATCACATTGATTGATTTGCATATATTGAAGAATCCTTTCATTCCTGGGATAAACCTCTGTTGATCATAACGTATGATCCTTTTAATGTGCTGCTGGATTCTGTTTTCTAGTATTTTGCAGAGGATTTTTGCATCCATATTCATCAGTGATATTGGCCTGTAGTTTTCTTCTTTTTCTTGTGACATCTTTGTCTGGCTTTGGTATCAGGATGATGGTAACATCATATAATGAGTTTGGGAGTTTTCCTCCCTCTGATGTATTTTGGAAGAGTTTGCGAAGGATAGGTATTAGCTCTTCTCTAAATGTTTGATAGAATTCACCTGTAAATCTATATGGTCCGGCCTTTGGTTTGTTGGATGATTTTTAATCACAGTTTCAATTTCAGTGTTTATTATTGGTCTGTTTATATTTTCTATTTCTTCCTTGTTCAATCTCACAAGTTGTGCATTTCTAAGAATGTGTCCATTTCTTCCAGGTTGTCCATTTTATTGGCAATAGTTGCTTGTAGTAATCTCTCATGATCCTTTGTATTTCTGCAGTGTCAGTTGTTACTTCTTTTTCATTTCTAATTCTGTTGCTTTGAGTTTTCTCCCTTTTTTTCTTTTTTTTCCCCTTTTTTTCTTGATGAGTCTGGCTAATGGTTTATCAATTTTGTTTATCTTCTCAAAGATCCAGCTTTTAGATTTTTTGACCTTTGTTATTGTTTCCTTCATTCCATTTTCATTTATTTCTGATCTGTTGTTTATGACTTCTTTCCTTCTGCTAACTTTGAGGTATTTTTGATCTATTTCTAATTGCTTTAGGTGTAAGGTTAGGTAGGTTATATGAGATTTTTCTTGTTTCTTGAGGTAACATTTTATTGCTATAAAGTTCCTTATTAGAACTGCTTTTCCTGTATCCAATAGGTTTTGGGTCATCGTGTTTTCATTGTCATTTGTTTATTGGTAGCTTTTGATTTCCTCTTTGATTTCTTTAGTGATCTCTTGGTTATTTAATAGCGTATTGTTTAGCCTCCATGTGTTCTTTTTTTTTTTTTTTTTCTTGCGTTATGCGGGCCTCTCACTGTTGTGGCCTCTCCCATTTGCGGAGCACAGGCTCCGGACACGCAGGCTCAGCGGCCATGGCTCACGGGCCCAGCCGCTCCGCGGCACGTGGGATCCTCCCGAAACGGGGCACGAACCCGCGTCTCCTGCATCGGCAGGCGGACTCTCAAGCACTGCGCCACCAGGGAAGCCCAATGTGTTTTTATTTATTACAGTTTTCTTTCCTGTAATTGATATCTAGTCTCATAGCATTGTGGTTGGAAAAGATACTTGATGCAATTTCAATTTTCTTAAATTTACCAAGGCTTGATTTGTGACCCAAGATATGATCTATCTTGCAGAATGTTCCATGAGCACTTGAGAAGAAAGTGTATTCTGTTGTTTTTGGATGGAGTGTCCTTTAAATATCAATTAAGTTCGTCTTGTTTAATGTATCATTTAAAGCTTATGTTTCCTTATTTATTCTCATTTTGGATGGTCTGTCCATTGGTGAAAGTGGGGTGCTAAAGTCCCCTACTATGATTGTGTTATGTCAATTTCCCCTTTTATAGCTGTTAGTATTTGCCTTATGTATTGAGGTGCTCCTACGTTGGGTGCATAAATATTTAAAATTGTTATATATTCTTTTTGGATTGATCCCCTGACCATTATGTATTGTCCTTCTTTGTCTCTTCTAATAGTCTTTAATTTAAATTCTATTTTGTCTGATATGAGAATTGCTGCTCCAGCTTTCCTTTGCTTTCCATTTGCATGGAATATCTTTTTTGTATCCCCTAACTTTCATTCTGTATGTGTCCCTAGGTCGGAAGTGGGTATCTTGTAGACAGCATATATACAATGTTTTTGTATCCATTCAGCCAGTCTATGTCTTTTGGTTGGAGCATTTAATCTATTTACATTTAAGGTAGTTATCAATATGTATGTACTTATTACCATTTTCTTAATTGTTTTGGGTTTGTTATTGTAGATCTTTTTTTTTCTCTTGTGTTTCCTGCCTGGAGAAGTTCCTTTAGCATTTGTTGTAAAGCTGGCTTGGTGTTGCTGAATTCTCTTAACTTTTGTTTGTCTGTAAGCTTTTAATTTCTCTGTTGAATCTTAATGAGATCCTTGCTTGGTAGAATAATCTTGATTGTAGGTTTTTCCCTTTCATCACTTTAATTATGTCCTGCCACTCCCTTCTAGTAACAGAGCTTCTGCTGAAAAATCAGCTGTTACCATTATGGGGATTCCCTAGTACGTTATTTGTTGATTTTCCCTTGTGGCTTTTAATATTTTTCCTTTGTATTTACAGTTTGATAGTTTGATTAATATGTGTCTTGGCATATTTCTCCTTGGATTTATCCTGTACAGGACTCTCTGCACTTCCTGGACTTGATTGACTATTTCCTTTCCCATATTCGGGAAATTTCCATCTATAATCTCTTCAAATATTTTCTCAGTCCCTTTGTTTTTCTATTCTTCTTCTGGGACCCGATAATTCAAATGTTGGTGTGTTTAATGTTTTCCCAGAGGTCTCTCTGACTGTCCTCAATTCTTTTCAATTTTTTTTTCTTTATTCTGCTCTGTTGTAGTTATTTCCACTCTTTTATCTTCCAGATCATTTATCTGTTCTGCATCAGTTATTCTGCTATTGATTCCTTCCAGAGAAATTTTAGTTTCATTTATTGTGTTGTTCATCATTGTTTGTTTGTTTTCTACTTCTTCTAGGTCCTTGTTAAACGTTTCTTGTATTTTCTCCATTCTATTTCCATGATTTTGGATAATCCTTACTATTATTACTCTGAATTGTTTTCCAGGTAGACTGCCTATTTCCTCTTCATTTGTTTGGTCTGGTTGCTTGTTACTTTGCTCCTTCATCTGCTGCATATTTCTCTGTCTTCTCATTTTGTTTAACTTACTGTGTTTGGGGGTCTCCTTTTTGTGGGTTGCTGGTCCATAGTTCCCTTTGGTTTTGGTGTCTCCCCTCAGTGGCTAATGTTGGTTCAGTGGGTTGTGTAGGTTTCCTAGTGGAGGGGACTGGTGCCTGTGTTCTGGTGGATGAGGCTGGATCTTGTCTTTCTGGTGGGCAAGAACTCATCCAATGGTGTGTTTTCGGGTGGCTGTGAACTTATGATTTTAGGCAGCCTCTCTGCTAATGGGTCCGGTTGTGTTCCTGTCTTGCTAGTTGTTTGGCATGGGGTGTCCAACACTGGAACATGCTGGTTGTTGATTGGAGCTGTGTCTTAGTCTTGAGATGGACATCTCTGGGAGATCTCTCACCAGTTGATGTTACATGGGCCTGGGAGGTCTCTGGTGGTCCAATGTCCTGAAGTTGGCTCTCCCATCTCCGAGGTCAGGCCTGACACCCAGCTGGAGCACTAAGACTCTGTCAGCCACACTACTCAAAAGACAAGGGAAAAAAATAGAGATAAATTAAATTAAAAAGTTATTAATATAAAAACAATTTAAATATTATTAAATAAAAAAAGTAATAAAAAAAGACAAGAGTAACCAAACCAATAAACAAATCCACCAGTGATAACAAGCACAAGAAACTAAACTAAGATAAACATATAAATCAGAAACTAGTCATTTGCATACAGAAAACCCCAAGTCTACAGTTGCTCCCTTTCCACCACCTCAATTTTGGGATGATTTGTCATCTATTCAGGTATTCCACAGATGCAGGGTACATCAAGTTGATTGTGGAGATTTAATCTGCTGCTCCTGAGGCTGCTGGGAGAAATTCCTCTTTCTCTTCTTTGTTTGCACAGCTCCTGGGATTCAGCTTTGGATTTGGCCCCACCTCTGCACGTAGGTCACATGAGGGCATCTCTTCTTCACTGAGACAGGACCAGACTAAAGGTGCAGATGATTCCAGGGCTTTGGCTCTCTCAGCCCAGGGGGAGGGAGGGGTACGGAATGCAGGGCAAGCCTGTGGTGGCAGAGGCTGGCCTGATGTGCAACAGCCTGAGGCACACCATGTGTTCTCCCGGAAAAGTTGTCCCTGGATCATGGGACCCTGGCAGTGGCGGACTGCACAGGTTTCTGGGAGGGGAGATATGGATAGTGACCTGTGCTTGCACACAGGCTTCTTAGTAACTACAGCAGCAGCCTTAGAGTCTCATGCCCACCTCTGGTGTCTGCACTGATAACCATGGCTCGTACCTATCTCTGGAGCTTGTTTAGGCGGTGCTCTGAATCCCCTCTCTTCGTGCACCCTGAAACAATGTTCTCTTGCCTCTTAGGCAGTTCCAGACTTTTTCCCGGACTCTCTCCCAGCTAGCTGTGTTGCACTAGCCCCCTTCAGGCTATGTTCATGCAGCCATCCCCAGTTTTCTCCCTGGTTCTGACCTCCGAAGCTGGGGCCTCAGCTCCCAGCTCTTACCCCACTTGGTGGGTGAGCAGACAAGCCTCTCAGCCTGGTGAGTACTGGTCGGCACCAATCCTCTGTGTGGGAATCTTTCCACTTTGCCATCTGGACCACTGTTGCTGCGCTCTCCTCCATGGCTCCAAAGCTTCCTCCCAGCCAACTCCCATCTCCGCCAGTGAAAGGGCTTCCTAGTGTGTGGAAACTTTTCATCTTTCACATCTCCCTCCCAGAGGTGCAGGTCCAGTCCCTATTCTTTTGTCTCTGTTTCTTCTTTTTTCTTTTGCCTTACCCAGGTACATGGGGGAGTTTCTTGCCTTTTGGGATGTCTGACGTCTTTTGCTAGCATTCAGAATGTTTTGTAGGAGTTGTTCCACATGTAGATGTAATTTTGATGTATTTGTGGGGGTGAAGGTGATCTCCATGTCTTACTCCTTTGCCTCCTCTCCTCTCCTCTTACTCCTTTCAAATATTTTTTTACTACATTCAGCCCTACATTTTTTTTTCTAATTGAATTAAATTAAAAACGTGTTTTTCCATGTTATTTGGAGCTAAGTGTCATACCAAAGTGCAACGTGAAACTATTAAAGTTAAATATTTGGCAGAAAATAAATAAATTTGCTTAGACTAAACATCTATGAAACCATTATAATTTTCCTTTTAACTAAGTATAAACGTGAATATTTGTATTTCTCTCAGTGTTCCACAGAATACACCTAGGATTATAATTGTGTAGAAGAAAGGGTTGGTAGATCTGGCATTCTATGTTTGACTGAACCCCTGTTTAAATATGCAACTTCAGGATAATCCATGATTTATTTATACATTGTATAGGTCTGTTTGTAAGGAGAAGTAACTCATTTAACTCGGTTGTTTGTAATTAAACTGTTACAATATTTTGAGTGTGTTTGATCTTCAATATTTGATTTAATGGTATAGATTTATTTAACAGCACGGAGAGTATAAATTCAGATTGTATGATGTAATTATTATAAATTAATTCCATCTTAGTTGACTTTTAAAAGGTGGAATTTAATGCACTTATATAAAAGGGGAACCCTAGTTAATATACAATAAAATTATATGAGAATTACTTAAACTTAGGCTATAAATGTAAATTACATTCTTATTAGCATATAAAACTTTCAGTATTGCTGTTGTCAAGATATTTAGGCATAGCCATAAAGCATAGTTACTGCTAGAGTTAATTTTTTTGAAAAATAAAAATAAGATTATCTTTATTATGTTTTCTGGTGGCGCTGAAAATGTATTTAATTAGCTTCTTAAAAATGATTATGTGAAGAGGTGATTAAGATATGGTCATTATCATCATTGCCTAAAATTTTATCTCACACATACATATAGCAATATACACATATGCACATGTACAGATATATGTAGCTCATGAAACATACAAAAGAATTGCTCAATATGTTAATATAAACATTTAAATCAACTCTGATACTTGAAAATTACATAAATTAGTATCTATTTGAAAAGAAATACCCATATGAGGCCATTGAGATCACAAGGTTTTAAGTGTGCTGAAATTTACTAGCAAGATTCCATAACAAATTTTTAGCAGAAATTGAAGAATTGAACGTAAATACCTCATATAAAATTAAATAGACATTTAAAATTAAATACATAATCATTAATGCACTTAATCAAAACATTCCCATTTACTTACTTTTCAAATGAATCTATAGGCTTAGTCAAGATATTTTCTTATTCATATTGAAAGTGAGACTATATTTTACTGATCAACTGAAGGGTGGAAAATTGTCCAAATCTGTGTACAATTTTAAAAAAGAAATACTGTCTTTATGCTTATGTTATAACAAAATGTGCAGTCAAAATGCATTATGCTAAGTACTAATTTACATTTCAATTTTGTTTTCAAGTATTATTTTCATAGCTATAACTAATTCAACTAAAAGTAATGGAAAATCAAGCAGCAGTCATCTCTTGAGCTATAGATTCTGAAGACCTATTTGGAAAATAAAATGGAACAAATAAATCTATTACAGTAGAGAAAATGTTCAAATATAATTTAAAGGTGGAACAGTCTTGCACTTATTTGTAATGTGCAAGGCAAAATTTGTGAACCTCAGATATTTGTGACTACTCCTTATTTTTGTGAATAAAACTTTCCACACTTCTGCTTTTCTTGCCTAATCTGTGTTCCCTTTTCTATTTTTCTCATTCTCCTGCCCCTTTGATATCCTGTTTGAATCTCTCTATAACCTTTTCTTTGACAATCATATCAACTCCTGCAAATTCTATCATAAATGTTGTGAAAATGTTTTACTCATCAGGGTTAAACTGAACCTGACTCTGAAAACAGTTACTCATAGAACCAGCAGGATTGCTGGAGAAGCAGCTGTTTGAAAAAGAAGACAAGATAGGCAAAATCTTGACACAAGAACATTTACTTGGGATGTCATCACTAGCCCTGCCACAGTTAGACATTAGTGTAATGTAGTCAGTCTGATACTATCTCAGACCCTCTGCCTTTGGCACATTCTCTCAAGATGTTAAGTATCATTCAGGAGCATTCAGTTGGCCATGCTTGGGTCACATGGCCATGCTCCAGCTCTCTAGCATGGGTAAAAGAAAGGTCTTCATTCTCTCAAGATAGGTGGTGCCACATAGCCTCCTAAGTTTCTATCTACTTGTTACTTGTTTCCCCCTGGACTTCCTAATTAACATTGAAATTCATTATCTTATATAGATAACAAATTTCCCAATGATTTTTTTTTTCTTCTGACATCTTGATCTTCACTCACACCTGAGTTTACATATTGACAAGGAGTCCAGAATAAAGCACTGGTCTGGCCAAAGAGAGAGATCAGAAGCATGAGAGAGCTCCTACCATGGGCTGTGCTCTCATGGGAGAAGCACCACTCTATTCATGGAAATAGTTTTATGCAAATTTGCAGGGGGAAAGATTCAGTGTAAAGTATGTTAAAAGTCATCATAATTCTTTCTCTTAAGAATGTTCTTTCTAAAGCACAGCAGCAATCACACTACTTTCTATTTTAAGAACTTAATTGTTCATCTCTTACCACTGTAGAATAAAATTGTAGTCTTTCTCATTGGATTGAAAGTCCCACAAGATTTACCTTTCACTGACCATTACAATTTCACTTCATGCTAATCAAAATTCTTCATCTTTAAGCATACCAAAAATTTACATGGATCACAACATTCACTGAGTTGATACCTTTCTTCACAACGTGCCCTCCAACTATATAGTTATCTCAATTGTTCTTATAAATATTCTATAATATTCATGAATATTTAAGGCCTTTCTTGGTTGCCTTGACCTGAGGAATTGTCTTCAGAGATATCTATTAGTGATCCATTAGTTTTCCTTATTTATTATCCATTTAGCACTCACCCATTTGTTATAGGGACAGTGAAAATATTTTTTTCTTATTTTCTGCTCAGTTTATCATACATAGAGTAGATGCTACAATTTTATGTTTCAAAATTCAAAAGTAAGTAAATACTTTTCTTGTTGTGTAAGATACTAATTTATCATTTCAATTTTCATAGAATATAAGTTTAAAATACAAAAGTGAGTTGTTTAATGAATAATGGCAAAATATTTTGATAAAGAAAAGAAAAACAGTATGTCAATGACAGTTTTACCAATTTTACATTTTCTTGGGCAGAGAACAGAACAGCTCACATATAGCTAATACATTTTTAATTCAATTATATACTCTTTCAGGAATTTTTATATTGCTTATCATAAAAATGTCTACCTGGCTATTTTATAATTAAAATTAAATTGAATTCCTTAACGGGTTTTAGATTCATAAGTATCTTATAGTAAAACTATATCAAAGTATTTCTATAAAAGTATAAGTAGAAAAAAATATAATATGTAGGGATATTTGGGTCAGTCTTACTCAGATTTCTTCTTTTCCTTTAAGTAGAATCAAAGTAACAGTACTAGGAGTTATATATCTATTGTTTCTTCAAGGTGTCTCTAATTTTCAGAAACATTACAAAAAAGTAACAAAACCATGCACAAGTATAATAATTGAGAATACATCAAGAGTGTTTTATTATTATTATTGGTAGAGCTATTTCACACATCATTTTGGAATGATTTAAACAGGAAAAGCCTTTGTATTCTAAAAATTTATTGACCTGTAAACCTAGAGTGTCTGCACTCTTGCTTCTATTTTTGTTGTTTTTCCTGGGCAAATCCCTATGCCTGTCTTTGCTGCCTTTTCTTTCAATCTTTTTACACTCTTTAAACCTCTTCTATATATTTACTCCATCTATTATGACCTATCATATCTTTAAAACCTCTCTTTGCCTTTTTTCTCCTCATTTACCTGAAGTATCTCAGATCAATTAACATACCAGTCTTCAGCCTGCCTCTCACTGAAACCACTGATCTTCTCATTTCCTTTCCAGGCCTTCCTATTCCTCCCTGAATCTCGACACAGGGAAGCCTCCCCAAAAGGATTGGCATAGGCAACTTTCTCTGAGAGCATCACCGTCTTCATTCTCAAAATCAGTGAGCTTCCTCGGCCACATTTCCTTTAATCTTGCTACAGTGTTTACTGCCCTTCTTCTCCCCTGCTTCTTAAATGTGTTGCCTACTCTGGCTGTTACTTTCCTTTCTAAATCCCCCTCCTATCTTTCTGAGCATTATTTGTTGGTGGCATTTTGCATAGAATACCCTCTGACAGAATAAAATATATTCTAACTCTTTAGAATTTCATTATAAATACAGGTCTTGTTACAACCAGTAGAACCCAACGTTAGGTAATTTAGTAAATGCATACACATACTACATGTGCACACACATATGTGTATGTGTGCACACATGTATGCACATATATGTATGTATGCATAAATGTGTATATGTATAGACATACACTAAGGGGCTTTGATCAAAAAGATATTGAGGGGCTTCCCTGGTGGTGCAGTGGTTGAGAGTCCTCCTGCCAATGAAGGGGACATGGATTTGTGCCCCAGTCCGGGAAGGTTCCACATGCTGCAGAGCGGCTGAGCCCATGAGCCATGGCCGCTGAACCTGCGCATCCAAAGCCTGTGCTCCACAACAGTAGAGGCCACAACAGTGAGAGGCCTGCGTACCGGAAAAAAAAGAAAAAAAAGATGTTGAGGAAAAAAGCTGACGAGATTTCAGAAAGGACACATTTCAGAAAGGTCAACAGTAGCAGAAATAATGATGGTGTTTAGGTGCTGCCATTCCCATGGGCATGTTCCAAATATTCCTTGGTTTATATCTTTTAGCTGAAGATGCAAACTTTAGGAAGCTAGCAACTGATTTGCATAGATGGGATCAGGAAAGGTGATACAGCTTAACACTACCGAAAATTTAGTGTATAAGGGCTAAGTGCCAAAAACAAAATTCAGATGTTATTAGAGAAAAAGGAGCAGTAGATACAGGGAAGGCAGAAACAGCAGATATCCACTGTGTGTGCCTTTCCTTTTCCTCTCAGAAAGCTCCCTGGCTCTGAGGGAGCTGGCAGAGAGAGGGAGACCAGGGCAGCTGACTGATGCAGTGTTTATGTCCTGCACGTCCAGAACCCAATCTTGTATATCCTTCCAACTCTAATCAGTGGCACACCATCTATTTGCCTAAAAAGAGGAAACAATAGTGATAGTCTGATATTGGAACTCAATTATGTATCACACTAAATACATTGAACTAAAACATGAAGAAATAATATATCTCCAGAGCCCTTTTAATTGAGTACTACTCTTTGTCCTAAATCATCCTGAGATAGTGAGACACATTCACAGACCAATAAGAAGGAAGTAAACAAATCAATGTTTTTGTTATAAGGACTCCTCCATTTGGATCAGATGTTCAGCTTTTTGATAAGTATGTATGTACATATAGTTGTAGGGACTTTCTCTTCTGTTTCTTGGAATCTTGAGTTTCAGCTACATTATGATCTTAACTGGACAAAACAGACAGTTTTATATAAATAACTATTGTTGATTTGCAGAGATGATTTTTTATTTGTACAGGATTTTTTTGCCTCCTATATAACATAGTTCAGACCTTTAAAATCAACCATTAATATCCCTTGTCATTGCTACTCGTAATTAGAAAAAGGCTTAGCAGGAGAGAAGAAAGAAGATGGAGCAGATATGGCAGAAGCATCACCTAAGGGGGGTGGGGTCTGGATGTCCTGGACACTCAGGCTTCCCTGAGTGGGCAGTCAAGTGGTGTCTGGAGTGCACGGGCTCCCCTTGCTCAGTGGGTTCTGCCTCTGGCATATTTTAGAACTAATCATTAATGCTTTCTTTCTGTTGACACATATAGGAAAGAGATGTAGATTCACAAATTGAGACCAAAGCAAAATTGAAGATCAGATGAATTTCCCCCCTGATATAACCAAGCATTTGACCTATATTTTTGTATTTTGCAAGTAAATACTTAAAATTTCAATATGAATTTTGATTTTATAACATAATAAAATATGAAACATTTACTTTTGGTGCAGTGCACTAATAATCACCTTTGTAATCCAATTTTTCACAGAAGTGTTTTTGATTTTATTAAATAGTTCTTTTTTAAATGAAGTCTGTCTCTTTCAGTATTGTATAATCTTTTCAGGTATATCTTTCTTTTTTATTGGAGTATAGTTGCTTTACAGTGTTGTGTTAGTCTCTGCTGTACAGTGAAGTGAAGCAGCTGTATGTATACATATATCCCCTCCCTCTTGGACCTCCCTTCCCCCCAGTCCCACCCATCCAGGTCATCACAGAGCACCGAGTTGAGCTCCCTGTTTTATACAGTGGGTTCTCACTAGCTATCTATTTTATACACAGTAGTGTATTTATGTCAAACCTAATCTCCCAATCTGTCCCACCGTACCCTTGCCCTGCCCCATGTCCACACGTCCGTTCTCTATGTCTGCATTTCTATTCCTGCCCAGCAAATAGTTTCATCTGTACCACTTTTGTAGATTCCATGTATATACTTTAATATATGGTATTTGTTTTTCTCTTTCTGACTTACTTCATCCTGTATGACAGACTCTAGGTCCAACCACACCTCTACAAATAACCCAATTTCATATCTTTCTAAGGCTGAGTATTATTCCATTATATATGTGTACCACATCTTCTTTATCCATACATCTCTTGATGGACATTTAGTTTGTTTCTGCGTCCTGGCTATTGTAAATAGTGCTTCAATGAACATTGGGCTGCATGTGTCTTTTTGAATTATGGTTTTCTCAGGGTATATGCCCAGTAGTGGGATTGCTGGGTCATATGGTAGTTCTATTTTTAGTTTTTTAAGGAGCCTCATTCCTGTTCCTCACAGTGACTGTATCAATTTACATCCCTACCAACAATGCAAGAGGGTTCCCTTTTCTCCGCACCTTCTCCGGCATTTATTGTTTGTAGAGCTTTTGATGATGGCCATTCTGACCAGTGTGAGGTGATACCTCATTGTAGTTTTGATTTGCATTTCTCTAATAATAAGTGATGTTGAGCAGCTTTTCATGTGCCTCTTGGCCATCTGTATGTCTTCTTTGGAGAAATGTCTATTTAGGTCTCAAAATGGATTAAAGACCTAAATGTAAGACCAGACACTATAAATCTCTTAGAGGAAAGCAAAGGAAAAACACTCCTTGACATAAATTACAGCAAAATCTTTTGTAATCCATCTCCTAGAGTAATGAAAATAAAACAAAAATAAGCAAATGGGACCTAATTAAACTTAAAATCTTTTGCACAGCAAAGGAAACCATGAACAAGACAAAAAGACAACCCTCAGAATGGGAGAAAATATTTGCAAATGAAGCAACAGACAAAGGCTTAATCTCCAAAATATACAAACAGTTCATGCAGCTCGATATCAAAAAAAAAAAAAATTCAGACAACCCAAACAGGTACAACTTTATCTTCTTAAGGAAAAATGAAAAGAAAAGCATCCATAAATGAATTATGTTCTATAATTTTAAGAGTTTCATATATCATATGAAAAATAAAAGAATTCAGATTGTAAAATGTAATATTAACATTTTCACTAAGAATTTCACTCTTTCATGTTATGAATATCTCTTCAATGTACATGATATACATGATAACCTGAATTTTCATTAATATTTGATAAACTAACATAGTGCCTGAAAATTAGTCATGAATATTTTCATTGAAAAGTATCCTGTTCATGAAATTACATGTGGATTTTATATCGTTGTGTGATATTCTCCCCTCTGTGCTTTTTGTAGATGTAAATAATTTGAATGTATTTGTCTTTCCCAAGTTTATTTCAAGCAGACTTCAAATTATCACTACCAGTATGCAAACATTTACTGCTAGACTAAATTTCCTACCCAGTAAATTTGAGTATCAATTATATAATTTAGGAGAGCCAAATAATAATGTGAAGGAGAAAAAAAATTTATTCTCAGTATTCATTGAAAACAGTAATGCCCTTATCAAAATTTGTGAGGTACAAGGGAATTAGACACACCAGTCTTCATAAATTGACTTAGCTTTTGCTTATGTCATTTCAAAACTAGCACTAACAAAAAGTTTGCAATTATGTTTTTTCTTTTCTTTTTTATTATGTGCAATTATTAAAAATATCACATATGTATGTAATAACTACCATTCTAGAGCAAAACAATAGCCATCTGTTCATGATTAGTTTTTGTGATATAAAGTTGCTCTTGAGAAGGACTCAGCCTTCTTTGATATATATAGTTGCAAACTACCCTGTCACCACAGAGAAATTATTTCACACCATATTATATTCATTAGTGTACACCCTGTAGAATAGGAATTATTTTAATGTAGCCATGATGACAGTCTATATTTTCTAATCTCATTAAATCCATTGTATACAATCGGGGTTTGTTTCCATAGCAACCATGAGTGAAAGGAAGAACTACAGTACAGGTATATCCTGCATTCAAAGAAGATGAAATTTCAAAAATGGAGGGTGTAGGTGAATTCTGGGAGGAGGGGATTCTGATTCAATAGCCACCAAGAAATGTCTATGAATCTTTGACCAAGGACTACACTTTAAATAATTTGCTACACTTTCAGGCAGACAAATCATGAAGAAGCAATAACTTCCAGAACAAAATTTGACTGTTCCAGGAAACATAGTGCATTCAAATTTCCTACAAGGCTGAAAAACATTTTTAAATCTAAAATTTGAGGATGATAGAATAACCATGATGGTTTTAAAAAAATCAGGCTAAGGTCTTGTCACTGCCCTGTAATTGTGAAACTGCAATTTTTATAATTTACCATTTCTGTAACCTAAAAAGAAAACTCATTTAAAACCAACATTCTTATTATTTTCAAGTAGACAGAACAAAAATTGCAACCTCTTTCCGCAGGAGGGAGTAAAGCTGAGTTATGTAAGAGAGACAGAAGAAATGATATCTTGTTGATCCATTCTGAGGAGGTAGCAAAGACCTGCCTAGAGAATAACCTAGAAAAACGTTGTAAACTCTGGAAAAAAAGCAGGAGAATAGCAATTGCTGAATAGCAATGTTTAATCTAAAGATACTAATAAGGAAATTAACTCTTTTTCCCTGAAGACCCAGTTGAGTCCCTCTAGTACTGATGAGAAGAGAGGCTTGGAGTAGAGCCAAGGTAGCAATTGAAAATCGACACTGCATCACTGATCGCCTAAGCCTGAATGTGATGTAATGTAATCCACAGAAACAAAAGCTCTTTGGGGTTCTCAATAACTTTTAATAGCATAAGAAAGTTCTGAGATCAACAGGATTGAAAGCCATTAGTCTGTGGTATTAAATATTCTAAAAATACAGCAACAACTTGAGCCCAAGCCTACAGAAAATGAATAAAGAGAGAAGACATCGCGCCAGTCACATCATTTTAGGGCTTGAATAAAAATTAGAGCTTATTCTTCTATACAGAACTCATTTAGGGATGAGGAAACTGAGACCTAAAGCATGAACAACTACCTAGAATTTTACATTGGAAAAAGCACCCATTGTTCTTGACCCTAAAGCAATGCTCTTTCAGTTATTCTACATTGTTTTATTTAAAATGTATATTTTTTATTTAGCTTTAAATCATCAATACTACATTGTTTTTATCAATATGAGTGACTAAAGGCAAGAATTTTCTTGTTTATTTTTGTAACATTTCACAGTTTTTTCAGATATATGCTTCTTTCTTTCATTTACAAAAAATATTTTAAAAAACAAGATAGACCACATATTTTTTTGTGATACACCCAGTTTCATTAAGTTGCCACTAGTTGCACCTCTGCTAACTTTATAACATACGGATGGACATTCAGAATGTTAGACACTCAAACTATTAGAGTAGTAGTAAGCATAATCCAACCAGTAGTAAGCATAATCTAACCATAACCTAATCTTCAGTAAGGCTAGAAAAACACCAATCCTATTCAGGAATGGTTTCAAGTGTGAAAAAACCTTCACATTCCTTTACCACTTTATGTAAAGATGAGTCCTTTCCTTCTGGCCTCTTTATTTGTGGTAGCAGCTCTTCATTATTTTTTTAAAAAAGAAAAACAAAACAAAACAAGCTCATTGTTATAGAAACCCGACCTCAATAAAATTCTGTAGAGAATTGACCAATAATTTCTTTTTTCTAAATTTGGAGATAAAGGAAAGAAGAGGGATCCTTTCCCTCCCTGAGTTTCTATGTATTTGTTGTCCTCACTTGAGTCTCCATGTTTTAGAATCATTTAGTCCAACCTTTACCCAGTTGATTTTCATCTCTAAGAAACAAGATGTTTTCAATTTGAAAAAACAAAAAAATCTATGATATAGACAGTCTCTTATTATGGTCTTCATATGGTAATCAAATTTCATTTCCCTCTCCAACTTCACCAGAAACTTCCTTATATGATAGACGGTCTCTTCTACGTTGCGTGTGTGTGTTTATGGGATGGATAATTTGAACAATTAGATAGACAGAATTTTTATGAAGGTTATTTTGAAGTGTTGAAACAATTGTTTCTCAATAGATCTATGAAGACTTCAGTTTCTCCTCTCATCAGTTTTTTACTCAAATATTTCCCTTAAATAAGATAATTTTCTATTATGTTTCTCATTTAAAACATCTTGTATAGGAAGATTCACGTCCAAATATTTTTTTGGTAAGAAGATAAGTAATCACTTTGTTTACCAGTACCAGTTTATCATTTAAAAAAGGTTTAATTTAATTGAATTTTCTGTAATACTACTTGAATTAGAAAACTTTAATAAAATTCTAAAGGTCTTTCATGTTCAAGAGAAAGAGCCTAGTCTTAACGGGATTGCCTTCATAACTAATGTACTAGCTATGAATTCAGCCTTGAACTTTCTATGTGAAGTGAGGTTGGGATCACAGGAAAAGAGGAGGCACTTTTTTTTTTTAATCTGAGTAAACTTTATTAAAGTTACTTTTCCAAAAAATATATCAGTAAGTTTGGTAATGTAGCAACAAACTTGGGCTCAAACACCTTTGAAATTTTAAAAGTAATATTCCATGATGTTGATCAGGAAATTCTTTCCTTGGTGGGATTACTTCCCCAGTTTCCAGAATTGTATCTCCTAGAAATATTCTTGGCTTTCTTTCAACGATGGCATATGGTTTTATATTCACATGATATTTGAGATAATAATGAATAATCCAGACAGGGGCCAGTACATGAGTAAAAGCAAAGATGCTGTGTCGGTACGTCTTATAGATCACGTTCTTCCAGGGGGCCCTGTCCTGCAAAAACTTATTCCAGAATTGCTTCATAGGCCACACCCTCCGCCGGGGCAGCAGCGGTTCAACCCGGCGGATCAGCTCTTGATCCTTCAGCCGTCGCCTTCGCAGCTCTCGCAGCTGTTGCGGCCGCAGTTTCTCGTGGGACGGACACCCCGTCGCTGCTGATACCAAGGCGCGCCCCCGAGCTAGTGTCTTGTCACGCTAGCTCCCGCTCCACAAAGCGACCTTGCAGGATGCCAGGGAGCAGCGCACCGTTATAGAGGGGGTGCTTTTATCGAAGCTGAATGTAATTTCCATGTTATGTCCAGGTTTCACAGGTTTATAAAAAAGGAGATATTTAAACACATAACAATAAAATTATATAGTAGAATCTGTGAAATAATAAACAAAGTTAAGTATTATATTCCTAACTCTATTTGCAGAAATTAAATGAATATCTTCTTATTCATTGTGTTCAAATATTTTTGTATCTTTAATATGCTTATTCCAATGGAGTCAGAAAGCAAACTGGGATGAGGCAGGGGTACCATCTTGCTTCAATCTCCTTCTCCAGTTTCAGCTCATAGCCTAAGATACTTCTCTCCTTACAAGTTGGTGGGCAGCATAAGGAATACTCTTTCCACAGCTTTCACTTCATTGTCCATACTGTTGCTTTTTCCTCCACGTTGGTAGGTAAAATTGATCAGAATCTGGCATTCATTGGTATGAATTAGCTTTCATTCTGTATGGTACAGGTCAATGCTTACACATGTCATGCATGTACCCATCCGTCCTTGTTTTTTCTCTTGGACATGACAATCTTCACATACAACAACCCTTGTGCCCATAGTCTCCAGGCAGGAGGAGTTTCTGGGCAAGTTATACTCCCAGGCAGGCTGCATGGCAGGGATGAGATGAATTTGGGGGTGAGACACTACTTTCCAGCTTCTCTACCTTCAACTTGAAGGTAAGTAGAATGCATTGAGTCTGGTTATCATGAATTAAAGGTGGGAGGTCAGAGATATGGCTGTGATCTCCAATAATGCTTTCTGGCTTTGTCTGGAAACCTAGCACTGTAATAGAGCATATACTTGGATGTCTTTTTTTCTATTGAGATTCCACTAGTGTTTAACAAAGACAGAAGGTAATAGGAATATGTGATTGGACCCCTAATATCTAACCAAATTAGAGAGAAGACCAATTTTAAAAATCAGTTAAAATTTAAATTACTATTAAGTGATATAGAAGTCTAATTTGTTCAGATTAAAATGTGTCCATGGCATTTTAAAACATATCATAATCAGAAGTTATTTTGGTTTTGAAAATCTGACAGCATACAGTTTTCTCTTTGCCTAGAGTAACAGGAAAATAAACAATAGAACTAATATTTCCAATTTATATCTAGTGAACGTTTTGATGTATAGAATAACATATGTGCATTGATTCTTCGTCTATTTTGACTTTAGTGAAAAGAAAATAGGAATTTTCCTTTCCAATATGTAGTTGCTATTAAGGTTTCTTCAGTTAACTCATTTGTGTGTTAGAAAGTCTAATTATTGTGAGACTTGATACAAAGCAGTCAATATACTTGCTGTCCTGTGTGGTCTGAGCAGTATTAAATGGGTTTCTAGTAAATTACTGCTCATCAAACACAGACATCATTGTGAGTCTGGCATTTCAGAGTTTCCATATTGCCGATCTGGAAAAACAACACTAAATTCTTCATATAAGAGTTAAATAATGAACAGACAAGAGGAAGGCAAATATGATTTTTAAAAACCATAAACTCACTCTTTC
>NW_006774859.1:128538-136744 GCF_000442215.2 Lipotes vexillifer
ACTCTTTCCAATTCAAATCAATTGTGATGTGACATCATGTGTGTTTAGGGCTGTATTGTGAAATCATGTGGCTTTAGGAAGCTAACGTTTGATCCTGTGACTTTAAATATATACAAGATCCTGTCACCAAAGCCATATCTTCCCTGTTAGATTTCAGTCTCATAAATACTTTGGGAATGAGGAGAAATAATTTTTAAAAAGTGGCAAATCCCCACTTGTTGTCCTAAATGAGACCAATTCAGTAATGAAATAAAATTGTTAAAGTTATCAGGACATTGCCCACTTTATTTTAAAACATCTTAAAAATAGAGGTTAGCTTCACGGTGACAGAAGACACTCCCCTTGTCTCTCCTTTTCCATCTACAACCAGTAGAATGGAAATAACTCTGCCCAACACACCATGGTGCTGAGGAGGCCACACATCTGTGCATCTGAAGGTGAGTGGGCTGGAAAGCAGAAAAGGTGGTGCCCACTGGGCCTCGATCCTGGCCCTCTGGCTGCAGCGCTGGATCCCCAAACCCCAAAGGCTTGCTATCAGAAGTAAGAGGCACACGTGACTCTGGCCTCTGGGACCCAGCGCCCAAGGCCATGGGGACCTGGACAGCAGCAGCAAGACCATGACCCTGGTCCCTCTCGCCGGGGTGGCACCTGTGACTTTGGACCCCCATTGTGGTGGTGGTGCCGGAGAAGGAGATTCTGAACACAATGGAGGTCTGTGTTATTCCAGCGCACCCAGGGATAATGCTGAAGACAACAGTGTCACCAGGAGAAGCAAGACACCAGGAACCCTGGAGGCACAAGCAGTGATGATGAGGGCACCAGACACACCTCAGGCAGAGGCAACCAAGGGTGGACTGTGCTGCTTCTCAAATAAACCAGAGGAAGTGCAGGGAAGAGAAACTGAAAAAGTGTGCTACAGTGCCACCTACTCATACACAAAAGAAAGGCCTCTCATTACCAACCTGCGGAACTGCTTAAATTAAAGTTTAAAAAGCATTACCTAAAAGAAAGGTGTTCACTACTTCAGATGTACAAGAAGAGGAGCAACTAAATAAGCATCACACAAAAAGCATGATAACACAAGAAGAAAATGACAATTCTCCAGAAGCCAAAATTAAAGTCACAGAAGAATGTGATCTGATAGAAAATTCAAAATAGCTGTCATGAAGAAACTCAGTGAGCTACAAGAAAGCTCAGAAAGACAGTTTAATGAGCTCAGGTATAAAATTAATGAGCAGATGGAATACTCTACCAAAGAGAGTAAAACTCTAAAAAAGAACCAAACAGAAATTCTGAAGCTGAAGAATTCAAAAAACAAGACAAAAAATGAATTAGAAAACATTGGCAATAGAGCAGACCATATGGAAGAGAGAATTAATGAGTTTGAAGATAGAAATCTAGAAATGATACAGGGAGAAAAGGAAAGAGAACCAAGATTCTTTGTTAAAATGAAAAAAAAAATATTTGAGAACCACCCAACTCTATTAGGAAAGGCAACCTTAGGGTAATGGGTATCCCAGAAGAAAAAAGAGAGGGAGAAGGAAGCAAAGATTTATTTAAAGAAATAATAGCTGAGAACTTCCCAAACCTAGGAAGGAACTAGATATACAAGCTAGCTCCGTGAAGCTAAAAGAACTCTTAATTACCTCAACACAAAAAGATATTTTTCAAGACACACTGTATTAAAGCTGTCCTAAGTCTATGATAAAGAATTTTAAAAGCAGCCAGTAACCTACAAAGGACCCCCATATCAGACAATCAACATACTTCTCAGCAGAAACCCTACAGGCCAGGAGAGAATGGAATGACATTCTCAAAATATTGAAAGACAAAAATTATCATCCAAGAATACTCTTCAGCAAAGTTATCCTTCAGATATGAAGGAAAAATAAAGATCTAGGACAAAGAAAAGCTGAAAGAGTGCATTACCACTAGACCTGCTTTACAAGAAATGTTGAAAGGAGCTCTTCTACCTGAAATGAAAGGAAAAAATACAAAAAACTTTGAGTAAGCTGATAAATAGACATTCAGAATGAGAAAATTGCAA
Organism: Lipotes vexillifer; assembly: GCF_000442215.2. Taxonomy (NCBI): domain Eukaryota; kingdom Metazoa; phylum Chordata; class Mammalia; order Artiodactyla; family Lipotidae; genus Lipotes; species Lipotes vexillifer. Next base: position 130,586 of record NW_006774859.1, read on the forward strand.
CTCTATATCAGAATAGATTGTTAAACATTTAATTATAAGATAAAGATTGAAGGGGAAAAGAGCAGTAAGATTAATTGTAGTACTTCAATTTGGTAATGAACTTACAACATTAAAAAAAGGTAATTTGCGGGCTTCCCTGGTGGCGCAGTGGTTGAGAGTCCGCCTGCCGATGCAGGGGACGTGGGTTCGTGCCCCGGTCCGGGAAGATCCCACATGCCGCGGAGCGGCTGGGCCCGTGAGCCATGGCCGCTGAGCCTGCGCGTCCGGAGCCTGTGCTCCGCAACGGGGGAGGCCACAGCAGTGAGAGGCCCGTGTACCGCAAAAAAAAAAAAAAAAAAAGGTAATTTGAGACAAAAAAAAAAAAAAACATAAAAAAAGGAAGAGGAAAAGTAGGGAGCCCATACAGGCAAATGAAGGTAAGATGCTATCAGCAGAAAATGGATCATTTTATCTATGTGCTTTTTTAATACAAACCTCATGGTAACCACAAAACATAAATCTAGAGTAGATACGCAAAACATAAAAAAGCAACTGAGAAAACATCATAATAAACACCAACCCATGTGGCAGACAGAAGCACAAGGAATAAGAAACATTGGAGATATAGAGCAACAAGAAAATAGAAGATTGAATGCCAGTATTAAGTTCTCATCTATCAGTAATCACCCTAAATATAAATGGAGTGAATTCACCAATCAAGAGATACAGAGTGGCTGGATGGATTAAAAACACAAGACTGACTGTATGCTGCCTTCCAGAGACTCATCTCAGCCCTAAAGACAAACATAGACTCCAGGTGAAGGGATGGAAAATGATACTCCAAGCAACTGGCAGCCGCACAAAAACACATGGAACCATACTCATGTCAGACAAAATAGACTTCAAGTCAAAAGCAGTAACAAGAGAAAGATGGACATATGATAAAAGGGACAATCTATCAAGAAAACATAACATTTGTTAATAAATATGCACCTAACATAGGAGCACCAAAATATCTAAAACAATTATTAACAGACCTAAAGGAAGAAAATGACAACACAATAATAGTAGGGGATTCATCTATCCACTTACATCCGTGGATAGATCATCCAGAAAGCAAACAAGGCAACAGTGGCCTTAAATGAAATGTTAGACCGGATGGATTTGATAGATCAGTACAGAACGTTCCATCCAAATGCAACAGAATACACATTCTCCTCAAATGCCCATGGAATATTCTCAAGGATAGACTATATGTTGGGATACAAAACAAGTCTCAAGAAATTTACAAAGTTTGAAATTATAATATCTTTTAAAATCACAGTGGTATAGAAGTAGAAGTCAACTCCAAGGAGAAAGCTGGAAAAATCAAAAATATGTGGGGACTAAACCACATGCTACTGAACAACTATGGGGTCAACAAAGAAATCAAAGGAGAAATCAAAAATACCTAAAGACAAATGAAAATGAAAATAAAACATATCAAAATCTATGGGTTGCAGCAAAGGCAGTACTGAGTGTCCTTTGCCTGCTTTAAAAACACTGTGAAATCTTCTTGGTCCAAGAGTGAAAGTGATATTCTTTAGCTCAGTATCTCAAGTCCCTTATGACCTACCCAGTGAAAGCTGTCCATTCTCAACTCTCAAATTTCTCTTTCTTACCCTCACATGCCTTTTCTGCTTACCTTTCACACCTGCACTTTTGCAAAACTTATCTCTGCCCCTAAGACCTTTTCCTGTTCTTCTGCCTACAAATGTTTATTCATGTTTGAGCACCATGTCAAATGTCATCTCTTCCTATGGAGACCTCTTCCCAAGTCTCCCAAAGAGTAGACCTCAGTGCTCTCATAACCTTGGTCTGTCTTGCTGGCTAACAGTGAGCTTTCTGGGAGCACTACTGAGTACCTAGCATCCAGCACAGTGTCTGGCCCCCATAGTAATCAGCAAATATTTCTTTGATAAATAAATGAACAAAAAGTGTACTGCAATTTTTGAAAAAATATATTGTTTCTTCATGCTAAATTCTAGCAAAACATTGCTATTTGGTTCCCTACACCGGGGCCATTCAGCATTATAATTGTCATTGATGAAACTTCCTAAAATGTAAGAGTAATTTTCAAATATCTTAATTTTATAAAAGTCCTCTAAAACTTGAGAAAATAACTATAAAATCAAGAATGATAATGCTGAAGATGGAGATAATTAATTTCAAGAATGTGGCTTTTCAGAGACCTAGCTGGATATAAAGACACAACTTGGCATATGTGAGGAGTGGATAGATACTAAGGACCATGACTGGGGTTATGATGATTCAGAGCCAAAGTAATTCTCTAGCTTTAGGGGTGATATGTCCTCAGTACCCCGTGTTTCTGTTTCAGGACAAGTGTTTGGTGGCCAAACAAACAGTTGGACATGCATTACAAGAGTTAGAAAGCCGAATTGGTGGCCTTGACCCCAAATACCTGGCTGGGGGAGTTACCTGTAAGCCCAGTGAACTCTTTCTGAGAAACTCTTATTAACATTCATTGGAACACTTAGATTCCATAGAAACAGTTTTATAAAAGCTTAAAAACAAGATTTTTCTCAAGAAGCATCATCATGTTCACACAAGAATGAGTAATCTTTGATTCAGACGCCCTAGAGTTTTATAACATAAAACTTTGAAAGGATGATTTGACCTGGAATTTTTTTTTTCTTCAAATCAAGCCAGTTTCCTCAGCCTTATAAAACACATCCCAACGACTATCTGTCTTTGAAGTGCTTAGTGTTCCTGCCAGGAGAATTTAACTGCAAAATGTTTTTACAGGTACCTGAAGAAATTGGCTCACTTTGTAAAATTATTTCACATTGGCTATTGAATTAAGTAAAATACCTAACAAAGGAAAAATAACAGTTTTGACAGAACATATATGTTTATTTTGACAGAATGAAATATCTTAAATGAATTTTTAAGTTTTTGATAATAAAATATCAGCAATCCAAAGGACATATTTATGTTCTGACCTATTGTAGCAAGAGGAAGGATGTGAAGTGCATCTAAAAGCAGTAACAGACCATTGAGAACTTACATTGCAGCTCAGATTTATGTCATGAGAAATCAGGCTTTGATCTACTCTAAGAATAGTCCTACCTACCTTTGTTCTTGCAATAACTTAAAATTCCTGTGCTGCAGAAATATCACAGATCTACTTTAAGCTTATTTAGTTTTAACCAAATTAGATTTTTTTCATCGTTTCAAAGACTGTTAATGGATCAATTAATGTTACAATTTTCCTGCTGGAATTCTGCACAGGTTGAAAGAAAGCCGTCAATAACAGGGACCATTTTACCTGAAGTTGATTTACTCCTAATGTAAGACTTAAACATGCATTGTATTTTAAGAAAAAGAGATATATAAATAAAAGATGGGTATTCTGAAAAATAGTGAATTGTTAATATGGATACTGTTTGGTATTGTTTAGAAGCAAACAAACAAACAAACATGCCATTGTGCTACTCATTATTTTCTTGGAAAACAATGCACTCAATCATAAGATATCAGTGTCTGGGTTTTTCCAAATTTCCAAGCAATGAATGAATAAATAAAAAGTTAAAATATAGAATTTAATCTAGAATTTATGATGGGGAAAATTTAGCTTTTGTTTTTGATATTGTCCTAAAATAATGAGAAATAAGGTCTACGTAAGCAAGTCACATAAAAAGAAATTCTTCCAATGTCAGTCTGTTATTTTAGCAACCTTAGTGAGCAAATTGAAGCTCTGCACAGTTAATGTAATCATTGTTATGCAATCAATAATGAAAATAGCCAAAACACTGACTAAACCTTGCCATGGCCAATTTAGTCCATCATCTTGACACAATCACGTTGGTTTTCCAAAACAGTTTTCTTTCGGATGCATGCTCTGAGAATGTAAAATAATCCATTTAAGGCTCTTGCAGTAACAATCGCACTCACTCTGCCTTTGACTTAAAAATATTTATGCATCTTCCACTAACTCACTCCTAGGAGAAACTCACTTCTGTAAACAACAACCTGGGCTAATCAATATAATAAACAACATCACAGTCCACTTGTGATATACATGATGAGGATATTTTAACAACCATTGGTACTTAGTTGACACAGTTCAACTTTGCCTTGTCTAGGCAATTTCTTTTCTGAGAAATACACATTGTTTGAATGTGTAATTAAACCTTTTAAAATCAGGGCATATGATTATCCAGGAAAAATAAAATCATTCCAATACAAATTCTAAGCCTATCTTTAAAGCTGAAAAAATTAACCAAGGCATGGATGTTAGCTTAAACTCAGCTTCATATTTATAACTTGGATATTTTGTTGTACCTGGAGCATATGTAAATTTGTTGTTGCTGGGAATTTATCAAAGAGTAAATAGATAAATGCTATGATGGAAGAAAATTGTGGTCCCTCAAAATTAATAATTTTTTTTTTTTTTTTTTTTTTTTCTTTTCTTGAGTCTCACAACTCATGTTTAGGAAGTTGTAAGGAGTATGGCACAGTTAAAAGAAGATAGCCTCTTGATCAGGACAGAACTGGATTACATCCTTTTTTTTTTTTTCCTTGCGTTATGCGGGCCTCTCACTGTTGTGGCCTCTCCCATTTGCGGAGCACAGGCTCCAGACGCGCAGGCTCAGTGGCCATGGCTCACGGGCCCAGCCGCTCCGCGGCATGTGGGATCTTCCCGAAACGGGGCACGAACCCGCGTCTCCTGCATCGGCAGGCGGACTCTCAAGCACTGCGCCACCAGGGAAGCCCAAAATTAATAATATTTTGCAAGTGTCCTATTAAACAAAAGAGACCTAGAGCATTTATTTTAATGAATTTATGTAATATAAACCATTTGGGATATAAATTCAAAATTATTGAACTACTAGATTTATATAATATGGGTAAAAAGTATATCACTGACAATTACAAATAAGGTGAACCTTAAAATATGTATATAATTTTGGGACTGATTTTTATTACTTGAGACCTTAGCAGTTGCCATTAATAATTTTGGAGGAATTAGTATGGTGGTCATTGTATGCTTCCCAGATCCCCCTTCAGGAATAAAAATCAGACTTCTACAGCTGCTGCAAGTGCTGCTACAAAAAGACCTCAGCTCTCAGCTTCCCACAGGTATGGCAGAGCTGCGTCAGCCAAGGTCAGGTCTCAGTCCCAGGGCAACACTCATTCACTGAAGTCTTTATTTGTCAACACCCCTTGCTTTCTAATGTTTGTACAAAGTCATCATAGATAGACTGATCCAGTCCTCTAGCCCAAGTGGGTATGATTTTGAAGTGTTATTCTAGCTTCAGAATGTCCCATATTTTTGGCAGGGTCTTCCAGTGAGACCACATAATGGCTCAACTTTTTTCTCTTTGTTTAGTCCTACTTGCCTTTGGAAGGTGTTGATCCTACTATCACCCCTAATAAACCTCCTGCACAACCATCTCCTTATAGAGTGTGCTTCCCAGGCAACCCAAGCTGCGAGACAGATATTAAGGCCATAAAAAGTCATAAAGTCCTTTTCCAATTCTGTAGCTACCTAATGTATTTTTGTACAGAAGAGTTGAGCTTAAAATATTAAGATTATTGGTTATAAGAATGTGTAAAATAACATAAGAATAGTTCAAATAATAAGATTGACATGTTCAGAATACTAATTTCATAAAAACACTAGATAATATTTCTTTTATTCCACATCCTTATCTCAACCCTTCTTCCAAGGTCAAGCTGTGCCTCTGTGATACATGACCTATCTATAATCTACAACTCTAACCAGGTGTCAGTTTACTTTTCACCTGTTGATTGCAATCAATAGAATTCTGATACTCATAAATGGGAAGGCAATCTACCATCCTCTATTGACTGCTCATTGTCTTTAAGGGAAATGGATAGATTTTGGTGTGTGTATGAGTAGTGTATGTGTTCTATATCTTACTTATAACATTTATTGACAGACGTTAAAAATAAAACTTGAGAACTTCTGCTGCCAGTGTCCTTGTACTTAGGGTGAGCCACAGCCACACCCCGCCTCTGCAGGAGATCCTCCAACACTAGCAGAGAGAGAGACCTTCAAGATGGCAGAGGAGTAAGATGTGGAGATCAACTTCCTCCCCACAAATACATCAGAAATACATCTACATGTGGAAATCCTACAGAACACCTGCTGAA
>NW_006774859.1:136754-209752 GCF_000442215.2 Lipotes vexillifer
TGAACGCTGGCAGAAGACCTCAGACTTCCCAAAATTTTTTCTTTCTTCCTTTTTTTCTCCCTTTTCTTCTGAGCTGTGTGGCTGACAGGGTCTTATGTTCTGGCTGGGTGTCAGGTCTGTGCCTCTGAGGTGGGAGAGCCAAGTTCAGGGCACTGGTCAACCAGAGACCTCCTGGCTCCACATAATATCAAACGGTGAAAGCTCTCACAGAGATCTCCATCTCAACACTAAGACCCAGCTCCAGTCAATGACCAGCAAACCATAGTGCTAGACACCCTATACCAAACAACTAGCAAGACAGGAACACAACTTCACCCATTAGCTAAGAAGCTGCCTAAAATCATAATAAGGTCACAGACACCCTAAAACACACCAACAGACATGGACATGCCCACCAGAAAGACAAGATCCAGCCTCATCCACAAGAACACAGGCACCAGTCCCCTCCACTAGGAAACCTACACAACCCACTGAACCAACCTTAGCCACTGGGCGCAGACACCATAAACAACAGGAATTATGAACCTGCAGGCTGAAAAAAGGAGATCCCAAACACAGTAAGTTAAGCAAAATGGGAAGACACAGAAATGCAAAGCAGATGAAAAAGCAAAGTAAAAACATACCAAACCAAACAAATGAAGAAGAAATAGGCAGTCTACCTGAAAAAGAATTCAAAGAGATGATAGTAAAGATGATCCAAAATCTTGGAAATAGAATGGAAAAATACAAGAAACCAGGACCCAGAAGAACTAAAGAGCAAACGAACCATGATGAACAACACAACAGATGAAATTAAAAATTCTCTAGAAGGAATCAATAGTAGAATAACTGAGGCAGAAGAACGGATAATTGACCTGGAAGATATAAGAGTGGAAATAACTACTGCAGAGCAGAATAAATAAAAATGAATGAAAAGAATTGAGGACACTCTCAGAGACCTCTGGGACAATATTAAATGCAACAATATTCTAATTATAGGGGTACCAGAAGAAGAAGAGCAAAAGAGAGGGACTGAGAAAATATTTGAAGAGATTATAGATGAAAACTTCCCTAATATGGGAAAGGAAATAATCAGTCAAGTCTGGGAAACACAGAGAGTCCCATACAGAATAATTCAAGGAGAAACACACCAAGACAAATATTAATCAAACTATCAAAATTTAAATACAAAGAAAAAATATTAAAAGCAGCAAGGGAAAACAACAAATGAAATACAAGGGAATCCCCATAAGGTTAACAGCTGATCTTTCAGCAGAAACTCTTCAAGCTAGGACGGAGTGGCAGGACATATTTAAAGTGATGAAAGGGAAAAAGCTACAACAAAAATTACTCTACCCAGCAAGGATCTCATTCAGATTCGACAGAGAAATTAAAACCTTTTCAGACAAGTAAAAGCTAAGAGAATTCAGCACCAACAAACCAGCTTTACAAGTGCTAAAGGAACTTCTCAAGGCAGGAAACACAAGAGAAGAAAAAGACCTACAATAGCAAACCCAAAACAATTAAGAAAATAGTAATAGGAATATACATATCAATAACAACCTTAAATGTAAATGGATTAAATGCTCCAACCAAAAGACATAGACTGGCTGAATGGATACAAAAACAAGACCCATATATATGCTGTCTACAAGAGACCCACTTCAGACCTAGAGACACATACAGACTGAAAGTAAGGGGATGGAAAAAGATATTCCATGCAAATGGAAACCAAAAGAAAGCTGGAGTAGCAATTCTCATATCAGGCAAAATAGACTTTAAAATAAAGACTATTACAAGAGACAAAGAAGGACACTACATAATAATCAATGGATCAATCCAGAAGAAGATATAACAATTGTAAATATTTATGCACCCAACATAGGAGAACCTCAATACATAAGGCAAATGTTGACAGCCATAAAAGGGGAAATTGACAGTAACACAATCAAAGTAGGGGACTTTCACACCCCACTTTCACTAATAGACAGATCATCTAAAATGAAAACAAATAAGGAAACACAAGCTTTAAATGATACATTAAACAATATGGACTTAATTGATATTTATAGGACCTTCCATCCAAAAACAACAGAATACACTTTCTTCTCAAGTGCTCATGAAACATTGTCCAGGACAGATCATATCTTTGGTCACAAATCAAGCCTTGATAAATTTAAGAAAATTCAAATTGTATCAAGTTTCTTTTCTGACCACATTGCTATGAGACTAGATATCAATTACAGGAAAAAATCTGTAAAAAATACAAACACACGGAGGTTAAACAATACAGTACTTAATAACGAAGGGATCACTGAAGAAATCAAAGAGGGAGTGGCATGGACATATATACACCACCAAATGTAAAATAGCTAGCTAGTGGGAAGCAGCCACATAGCACAGGGAAATCAGCTTTGTGCTTTGTGGCCACCTAGAGAGGTGGGATCGGGAGGGTAGAAGGGAGGCTCAAGAGGGAGGATCTATGGGGATATATGTATATGTATAGCTGATTCACTTTGCTGTAAATCAGAAACTTACACACCATTGTAAAGCAATTATACTATGATAAAGGTGTTTAAATAAATAAATAAATAAAACTTTCCTTACGGGCCCATAACCTTACAAATCAATTTCTAAAGTACATGTAGATAGCATATATCCATTAATTGCCATAGAAAAAAATTACAACATAACTTATATAATTAATTTTTATAAAAAGTTTATTTAATAACAATAGCTATGTGGCTTACGTATAGGTTAATATACTTTAGTGTCAACCCTCTTCCTAAGAAAACTCCTCTGACTCAGGGTCAATGCACTAACTGATTGCACCCTGAATTCTAAGCCAGCAAGGCCATTATTTTTTTGTGGCCCTCCAGAATTAAGAAAGGTAGAGTCTGTTTAGTCAGATGGTGATAGATACTTGAGCTAAACGCATGCTGGGTTGAAATTAGAGTTGACCAGCATCTTGGTAGAGGAGGCTGTGGAAACCCTGCAGCAGCACTGGCAGGTGGAGATTCTGAGTGAGTAGGTGAGCTCTAGGGTGGTGGTCCTCTTCGGCGGATACGGAGGTCCCTGGTCCATCTTTCCTTCCTCTGACCTTATGTCTGACTGCTCCTTTTTTCCAGGTGTCGGTCTATCTTTACTAAACTCTTTTACTGCAATTAATTGGAGTAGGTTTCTCTTTTTGGTGACCAACCATGGGCTGAAAAATGTAAATTACAAAATGAAGTTGACTAATAATGACCTTAGGCCAAAAATGTATGATAATTTATATTATTATGCCATAATACTTATTATCTTAAGGTGATATACAATTTAATTCCCTGCTGTTCCAAATTGTGTAAATTATGTAGTTTCAAAGAATTTGATAACTTTTAACACTCCATCCTCAGCTGTGTCCTCCAGAGATTCAGTTTTGAATGCAGTTTTATATGCAGTTTTATATTCTGGCTAATGTGTGCAGTTTGAATGCAGTTTTATTTTCTGGCTCTTGTATCTTCTCACACCACATGTCAAAGGAAACTATTGGATGTGGCTATTTCACATTTATCTTCATCTCTTGTAAACATTAAAAAAAATAAAAGTAGTAATCTTTGTCAATTTGTTCTAATCTATAATTAGACAAAAATTAAAACTCGTACAGGATGTTCTGGGGCAAAAAAAGAGAAAAAAATGATGTTTAATTTAGCTAACAAATTTGATTTATGTTCATCATTTTATTCAATTTATTCTTATCATAAATTATTTCATTCAATGTGAACTTTCTCTTTTACTAATTCTATTTCTCTTTAAATAAATCTTTCACTGATTCTTGAGCTTGCTTTATCTAAAACCTGTTGATTTGCTATCATCAACAAAATTTCAAAAGTTATCCTGCACAACATCTCTGCTGCAACAGAGCAAAACGATGGAGAGCATCCTACCTCCTCAGAGGCCTTTGCAAAGAGCTCTGCATTTTAGATGAATTAAGCAGATATTCAAACTGGAGGAAACAGCATATTTCTAATACACACAGTAGCTGTGATTTGTTCATCTTTTTAGCAAAATACTACTTATTGTTACATAGCAAACAAAAAGCTCTGAAAATTGAAGGTTTGGACATTTTGATTTGGGAGGAGAGACCAGAGGATTATAAATCTCTCTGGGGCCAGGGGAATTTTCAGGAGTTTATGCAAGGGTCATACATTTACGTACAAAGAGAGAAACCTCAAAGATGACAAAGAGCTGAGGGATGTGAGAAGATTATTCTGGCTTGACTCAAAAACATGAAGCCAGGACACTAAGGTTGTGTAAAGCTCTCACTCCTGAATTGGGGAAGTACATTCAATTGTACAGGCATGGCATGCCAACCAAGAATCCAAGTGCATGTTAAAAACAAAAATGAAATCAGACCCAGACAGTTGTTGGCCGAAACATTGCATGATGTACGAGTGTGAAAGCTGATCAGGGGTTTTCTTGTTAGCCATGGAAATTTCCTGTTCAGTTGAAATAGTGTATGCAAAAGCCAAGAGACATGAAACAAAAGGCAGAGCTCAGGAAGTCAGTGAGACCCTGTTTGGAGAGCAGATTTGTTGAGCGGAGTTTGGAGAAATGAAGTCAGATATAAATTCACTCATCAGATTGTAAATGGCCTTACCTTCTATGCTTATTTTGACTTCATATCAAACGTTATTAGATATGATTGAAAGTTTTGTTTTAATTAAAATAAAGTTGATGTACAATATTATGTTAGCGTCAGGTGTACTACATAGTGAATTAACATTTGCATACATTATGAAACGATCGTCATGATAAGTCTAGTAACTGTCTGTTCTCATACAAACTTATTACAACATTATTGACCACATTCATTATGCTGTATATTGCATCCCCATAGCTAGGGTTTTGTACCTCAATCCCCTTCACCTATCTCACCTTCACCCCAACCCACCACTGAAAGTTTTTCAATGTGATAGTGGAGCAAGATTAGTTTTCCCAAGTAGAAGATTCATTAAACTAGGAAGGGTGTAGATAATAAGAGGTCAGTTGTAAGGATGCTGTTGTAACAGGATGAGTAGAAAATGAAGAGGATCTGAATTTTAAGAAAAAAGGAGGATGTAAGAGTTTAAAAAGGTAGAGCAAATGCAACCTGATTATCCTAAACTGGCTATTTGGGAGGAAGGAAGCCATAGATACCAGAACATAAGAGCAGAAGCCACTTGGGTTCAAAAACTGTCCCCAGAACTTATAAGCTTTGTGACCTTGTTTCTTCTCTGTACTTCAGCTTCCTGATCTGTAAAATTTTGTAATAATAATTTCAGAACTATCTTATAGAGTATTGTGAGGACAAATCAAATCAAAATTTGTAAATCACTTAGAATACTTCCTACATTAATACATGTTAGCATAGTTGTTTTTATGAAAGATAATAAATGCTGTCCTATGTGGAAGATAGAGAGGTATGAAAACTGCCACAAATAAAAGTGGAGAATGCAAGTATCTTTTTAAAAAGTGTGTATTTGATGCACCTCCATTTATACCCAGTGCCTTTGTCTGTATGTATGTCGTTACCACTCTCGTTTAAGTAGGCTGGAAAACTTACAGTTGATTTGATTCATCTCTCCTTCTACCTTTGTTAAAATAGTTACTAAGATTTCTTATGTCTGAAAACAGACAAATCACCCTCATCAGTCACTGTTTTACGTGGCACTTCCGTAGCTCAGTCCAAGTTGTCCTCGGGATATGCCCAGGTTAATGGCGTAGTTCTGAGCTGCTTTGCTTACCTATCACATCTGCCCGTTATGAGACTTAATGTACAGGTCCTTTCACTATGTCACCCCTCTGCCTAGACTGTTCAGTGTAATCTATTACTTCTGTAATGCCTTCATCCCTCTATTTTTCATTCCCCCATCCTTTTGCTCATCCCACTCTTGCCTGTGGGTTTTTGTTGCCTTGTAATCACACTGTGTCATGCTGCTTCTGAGCCCATGTTTTTCTGCTTGCCTGGAATGCTTTTTGTAACTCCTTATCCATGTAAAATATCCACATTCTATTTCATGTTGCTATATTTTCAACACAGTATTCGAAGGAAACATAAAAATCTGATATCATCTATGACTCAGAAAATGTATTATTAAATCTTCCAGCAGAAATTTAATTAAGTTTACTGAAATGGCAGACATATTTAGAAATGTTTACTCATTAAAACTAGGGAATCATTAGTGATACATGTGTACAAAAGAAAAAGAAAAATATAAGAAACAACAGGGCTTCCCTGGTGGCACAGTGGTTGAGAGTTCACCTGCCGATGCAGGGGACATGGGTTCGTGCCCCTGTCTGGGAAGATCCCACGTGCCTCAGAGTGGCTGGGCCCGTGAGCCATGGTTGCTGAGCCTGCGCATCCAGAGCCTGGGCTCTGCAACGGGAGAGGCCACAACAGTGAGAAAAAAAAAAAAAAAAAGAAACAACAGATAGGTATTCAAGGAAAGAAAAGGTTTAATGCATGATTATATTTGTCTTGTTTACATTGCTCATTTCAATTCATGCAACTTGACCCATTCTACTGTTTCTCTCCCCTACAATAAGTCATCCTACAGTTCTACAAAGTAAAGAAGGAAATGCTAAAGCTACAGAACAAAGCATTGCCTTATTTTATTATTGGCTGCATTATGTCTTCATTGCTGTCCTTTCTCTAGGAAATCATTCATATTGTAGGCTGGAAAACAGGCCCTGAGAAGACAAAATATAATATTCATGAAAAATAGAATGGAACTAGCGTTTGTGGCCACATACTCCAAGTGTAAGAGTGGTGCTTTTTCCAATCCAGTTACACTAGGAGGAACCAGAGATTGGAAGGAACTAAAGGCTGTAGGCAGAGCCAAGCCACAGTCAGGGACAGGATTTTCCCTTTACTCACTGACTCATTCACTCATTCCACTAATAACAACTAATAACTTAGCACTTGGTTTCCATTAAGTGCTGATTATGAGAGAAAAAAAGTGAATAAAAGGAACTCAGAGTAGAATGGCAGGAACAGAGCAGATAGGGAAGCAGGACATTATACAACTACGTGGTATATAGTATAGGAAAGAAGACAACGATCCTGGAAGCAGTACATTTTTTCCTGGGAAATCAGGAAAGATCAGGAAAGATCTCTCAAAGAAACCAGGTGATGAAAGCCTGGACTATATAGAAAATAGTCTATAGAAAATAATGAACTAACTCAAGAGGCTTTTAATCAAGTGAGTGCCACAAGCAGATTTCATGAAAAAAAAAAAAAAAGAGAAAAAAGGAAAAAATGATAACTTTGGCTGCTCTGTGGACAGTCAGTTGAGGAGAGACAGGCAAGTGATTCAGTCCCAAGAGACCAGTGACAGGCAATTTCCTTCCTTTGTGACTAACAGGACTACCAGGATAGAATGCACGGAAATATATTCTATTCAGAAATTAAGTTTTGTACATTGAATGCAGGAAATCATCTTTGTTACATGTGAGTCTTTCCAGCACTATGTGAACAGGAAAAAGATTCAACACCACTGAATTCTGGTGAAGATTCTCTCAGCCATGTTTCTCACAAATAAGCTGAAATAGTACTATTTCAGCTGACCCCTCTGGCAACTGTGGGCTTCCCAGTATCCTGACCCTGATCACAGATCCCTTGTGCTGTGGAGAAGAAGGCTCTGGAAAGAAGGAAAAAAATTCTTCTTCCTTAGCCTCCTGGGGAGAGAGATGAATGTTAAGTGTAGGGATAAGAGGAGTTCTCCCAGTCATCTCTGATGGCACATTGACTCTGATTGGATTGTTGAGATCTGCTTTGGTAAATACAGAAGGTGATGGAATGAAAGATCTAGCCTCATAAACAACATGGGGTCACTGCAGGGGACTGGTGGTCTTGAAAAGATAGCAAGAGGTTAGAGAGAGATTCTCAAAGATGCTGCTGTATGTACAACATACCTAATACAATTTTCTTTCAATGGAATAGTATTCTTTTAGCCAAATGTCCTGTATTTCTATCATAAAGTGGCCTCTTCTTTTTAAATTTGGGTTTTTATTTTCTTGCAATTTAGTTAATAGTTTGGGTTTTGCCTGTTCTTATTTATAACCCTTCCTCCTTTTTCTAGTTGTGAGCAGATTTCCCCTTTTTATGGGCTTCTGGAAAGTCCCTCTGGGTGACTTCTTACATTTAATTATTTTGATTTGCAACTCTGCTGTTTAGTTTTTATATTCCTTCTTGTTTAGAGTCATACCTGCTGCAGTTTGGTACTTTATTAGCTGTTTATTTTTAAGTGATAAAGTCTCTGAATTAGAAATAAAAATTTTAAACAAAAAGAAAGAAATACCTCTCTTCCTTTTTGTCTTTCAGTACTCCTAGTAGTCCTCTCAGCACAGATGAATTAGTGTGGCAAAATATTTTCTTTACAGGAATTACAACTTCAGAATGCTCTAGGTGCTCTATCCTAGTCTACTAATATTTTCCAAGTCTCTTTCCAATGCCTCTTTAATTTGCTTGCACTTTGACATTACCAGACAGGAGAGAAAGTTTTCTCCATTTTATTTAGAAAGAGATTAGACAATGTGCAACATAAGCAAATACGTTCACAGTTTTCTTCAGAAATTTATAGTATATTATTGTAAATGGACCATGGAAATATAAAATCTGAATTTAAAATACTTTTTGCTAAATGGATGTCAACTCTGGTTAAGGGTTTTTAAATTCAAATTTATGAAACCCTGGTATCTGGTGGTCAGAAAATTGAGTTTTTCTGTATATGCATATGTGTGTGCATGTATGCATGTGTTTGTGTGTGTGTGTTGACTGTACCCAAAAATGTGCATAATATTTCCAAAATGGAAATAAATCCATTTATAATTTATCCAAAATAGAAAAATGTTTGCCAACATATTAGAAGTATAAAAATCTACTGTACAAATTCTAATATAAAATCCACTAACTTATTTTTTAATTTTAGTTGTTTGTTAATGCAATATATCTTCTATCACCTTAGATTAATAGACTACTATCACTTAATTAATATTCCAGAGATACTTCTAAAAATTTACTAAGTAAAAGGGCAAATATGAACCATTTATTTCCTTACTAGAATTTTCAGGCTTTAGCTTCTAATGTTTATATTTTTATTTACCACTAGTTGCATATTGTGTTATCTCCTTAGAAAGGTTGTTTCATTTCTGGATTCATGATTAATCTTTGGAGTACACATGTATCACAAAGGAGGCTGACTAATGAATGGCAAAATGACAGTGGCACTAGTACATTTTGGCAAGTCAGGTAAGGTAGTCTTCCAGCAAAGCTATTAATGTCAGAACTAATATAATTCTAAGAGAATTTTGTTAATTATTAGAATGTTTATCCATTTAAAATATTTCTGTCTCTCTCTAGCATGAGGTGAAATTAAGAAGTGAACAATAATGACACGTGCTTTCCACAAAGTGGGAATCTGGGGTCCTGGATAAATTGAAATTTAGGGAGCCTGGCCAAGATAAGTGGGCTGGAGTAGCCAGTGCTGCAGAAACCAAGGGAGCAAAAAAAAGGAAAAAAAAAAAAGAACAAAATAATGCCATTTGCAGCAACATGGATGGACCTAGATATTGTCATATTGAGTGAAATAACTCAGACACAGAAAGACAAATATCATGTGATGTCGCTTATATGTAGAATCTAAAAAAAAAAAAAAGTACAAATGAACTTATTTACACAACAGAAGTAGAGTCACGGATGTAGAACACAAATTTATGGTTACCAGGGGATAAGGGGGGGAGAGATAAATTGGGAGATTGACATATACACACACTATATACTATACATACATATACACACTATATGTAAAATAAGTAACTAATAAGAACCTGCACAGGGAACTCTGCTCAATACTCTGTAATGGCCTACATGGGGAAAAAAAATCAAAAAAAAAAAAAAAAGTTGGGGTGACTCACAAACTGGAGAACACTTATACCACAGAAGTCCACTCGCTGGAGTGAAGGTTCTGAGCCCCATTTCAGGCTTTTGAACCTGGGGGTCTGGCAACGGGAGAAAGAATTCCTAGAGAATCAGACTTTGAAGTCTAGTGGGATTTGATTGCAGGACTTCAACAAGACTGAGGGAAACAGAGACTCCACTCTTGGAGGGCACACACAAAGTGGTGTGCACACCAGGACCCAGGGGGAAGGAGCAGTGACCCCATAGGAGACTGAACCAGACCTACCTGCTAGTTTTGGAGGGTCTCTTACAGAGGTGGCACGTGGCTGTGGTTCATCATGGGGACAAGGACACTGGCAGCAGAAGTTCTGGGAAGTACTCCTTGGTGTAAGCCCTCCCAGAGTCTGCCATTAGCCCCACCAAAGAGCCCTGGTAGGTTCCAGTGTTGAGTTGCCTTAGGCCAAACAACCACCAGGGAGGGAACCCAGCCTCACCCATCAGAAGACAAGCAGATTAAAGTTTTACTGAGCTATGCCCACCAGTCCATCCCATCAGGAAGCTTGTACAAGCCTCTTAGATAGCCTCATACACCAGAGGGCAGACAGCAGAAGCAAGAAGAACTACAATCCTGAAGCCTGTGGAAGGAAAACCACATTCACAGAAAGATAGACAAAATGAAAAGGCAGAGGACTATGTACCAGAAGAAGGAACAAGGTAAAACCCCAGAAAAACAATTAAGTGAAGTGGAGACAGGCAACCTTCCAGAAAAAGAATTCAGAATAATGATAGTGAAGATGAACAAAATATTTTACAATTCGTTTGGAAACACAAAAGACCCCAAATATCCAAAGCTTGAGAAAAAAAATGGAGCTGGAGGAATCAGGCTCCCTGACTTCAGACTATACTACAAAGCTACAGTAATCAAGACAATATGGTACTGACACAAAAACAGAAATATAGATCAATGGAACAAGATAGAAAGCCCAGAGAGAAACCCATGCACCTACGGTCAACTAAGCTATGACAAAGGAGGCAAGAATATACAATGGAGAAAAGCCAGTCTCTCCAATAAGTGCTGCTGGGAAAACTGGACAGCTGTATGTAAAAGAATGAAATTAGAACACTCCCTAACACCATACACAAAAATAAACTCAAAATGGATTAGAGACCTAAATGTAAGACCAGACACTGTAAAATTCTTAGAGGAAAACATAGGCAGAACACTCTTTGACATAAATCACAGCAAGATCTTTTTTTACCCACCTCCTAGAGTAATGGAAATAAAAACAAATTAAACAAATGGGCCCTAGTGAAACTTAGAAGCTTTTGTACGGCAAAGGAAACTATAAACAAGATGAAAAGACAAACCTCAGAATAGGAGAAAATATTTGCAAATGAAGTAACTGACACAGGATTAATATCTAAAATATACAAGCAGCTCAAGCAGCTCAATATCAAAAAACAAACAGCCCCATCAGGAAATGAGCAGAAAACCTAAATAGACATTTTTCCAAAGAAGACATACAGATGGCCAAGAGGCACATGAAAAGCTGCTCAATATCACTAATTATTAGAGAAATGCAACTTAAAACTACATTAAGGTATCACCTCACACTGGTTAGAATGGGCATCATAAGAAAATCTACAAACAACAAATGGTGGAGAGGGTGTGGAGAAAAGGGAACCCTCTTGCCCTGTTTGTGGGACTGTAAATTGATACAGCCACTATGGAGAACAGTATGGAGGTTCCTTAAAAATCTAAAAATAGAATTACCATATGACCCAACAATCCCACTACTGGGCATATACCCAGAGAAAACCATAATTCAAAAATTCACATGTACCTCAATGTTCATTGCAGCTCCATTTACAACTCAGGTCATGGAAGCAACCTAAATGCCCAGTGACAGACAAATGGATAAAGAGGATGTGGTACATGTATATAATAGAATATTACTCAGCCATAAAAAGGAACAAAACTGGCTCATTTGTAGAGATGTGGATGGACCTAGAGACTGTCATACAGAGTGAAGTAAGTCAGAAAGAGAAAAACAAATATATGTTAATGCATATATGTGGAATCTAGAAAAATGGTACAGATGAACTGGTTTGCAGGGCAAAAATAGAGACACAGATGTAGAGAACAGAGGTATGGACACCAAGGGAGGAAAGCAAGGGGTGGGGTGATGGTGGTAGTGGATGAATTGGGAGATTGGGATTGACATATATACACTAATGTGTATAAAATAGGTAACTAATAAGAACCTGCTGCATATAAAAATAAAATTCAAAAAAAAAATAGTGTATATATAAGTGATTCACTTTGCTCTAAACTTGAAATAAACACAACGGAAAAAACAAATCAACTGTAGCCCAATACAAATTTTAAAAAGTCACACATTACATGTTAAAGAGCAACACAAAGAAAAGAATCCAGACATGAGGCATTAGAAATGGAGTTTGAACACATTTGATGCTGGGAGGGTAGGTGGCAGCCTAGAGACATCCCTTCACTTAGTGGACTTGTTGGAAATGCTGGGTGGGGCAAAACAGGTAAGGCATTGAGTGTGCATAGGAGTAGTATTTGACACTTTCATATTTCTGAGGAATTCCTCAGAATTCCTCTTTATGTAATTCCTTATTACATAAAGAAGGAGAGGAGAAAGGAAAAGAGAAGGGGAGGAGGAACTAGAGGAGATGGAGAAGGGGACGAATGCCTTAGATGACAGTATGAGACACTGAAACTGAAGGCGAACAGTCAAAGTGAATCTACATTGAGCATGTACTATATGCCAAGCATAATACCACCTGTTTCAAATGTTTTCTCCCAGTGAAATACATGCCAAGTAAATATTATTTTCAGACTAGATACCTGTGAAAAATGTCCTGGTGTTTTACTAATAGAAGGTAATTTCTAGCTACCTAATTTTACCACACAAATCGATACTTTACAGTACACATTGGAAGAAATTTTTCTCATAGATAACAAAGGCAAATTCCTGTAACTCCAAACATTTATGCTTTTAACTGCTCTGTGATTGATGACAGAAATCCTTGCTGTGTGGTATGTGTATCTTTCTGGCATTCATATAAAGATGTGAATGCTTCAAGTCACAAGATTACAAGGACTATTAAAACCAGGCCATTTTAATCAACATAGTGCACTAAAATGTGTAGTATTACTAGAAATGAAGTCACTGGATAGATGAAACATTTTTAAAAAGATGATCACTTTTTATTGCACGTAAATGTACACATTTTTGTTGTAATTATGCATAATACATGGTGGAGCTATTTTTATAAAGGACATAAACTTTATCAACAAATTGAATACAAAAACCAATGGAAAATTTTGAATGTAAAAGTTTTTTATTAGGTTTCTTTCTGTTCACCATTTGTCTTGTATAGGGGTGTCCTGGTTGGGGTGATAAACTCTATCACCACTCTGCTTAAAGATTGAAGAATTTAATCAGGACAAAGATAGGAATTACTCTTAAATTTCTTAAATGTTACCTGGAAGAATGTGCAAGATGCTGAGTGTGCGTGGAGGAACACTTAACTCTACCCAGGGAGTTGCTTGAAGGATGGACAGTTGGAGTGGAGGCTTACCAGTGGTGTGGGGAGGCACTGGGTGGTAACACCGATGACAGACACAGAAACGTGAGGCAGAAACGCACATAGATCCGTATAGTTGGCACATAGCAAAGACAGACCAAAATGCAGGAAATGATAAGGGGCTCTGCTTTTGACATGGTTCTGGGAGCTCCATTTTTACATTTTATGTAAGTGCTGAAAATTAAAGAATAGAAACCCAGGTTCTTCAAAGTTATATTATTTTTCTATGAAACAGCATTTTTTTTCTATCATCATCCTTTTCCAATTAAAGCATTCAAATAATTGTCAGCACATAATGGAAAATGCACTCTCCTGAGCTAAAAAATAAATTAAAGCTTTAGATCATATAGGAATAGATATAATAATAGCAAATAATTCCTGAGGGTTTACTATGTGCTGGACAAATAGTAAACTCTGCAAATCATTTTACCAGCATTAGCTTGTTACTTGTCCTTATAACACTTTGGGGTTTACTCTCCAATTACAAAGAAGCACAGATTAAGTATCTGAAGCATGATTTCCAAAACCTGCATATTTCTCATGAGCACATGCTATCTGTACATTTCCTCTACTATGCTTACATTTTGCAAAAGAATGTTTAAGCAGATGGTTTGGTTTATCTTTAAATATTACTTTTGACTTTTTAAAAATAGAATTACAATAAAAGAGACCAAAGGATCTCATCTTATTGTGGCATAATGAAACAAGAAGCATAGTAAGTGATTTCAGTTCAATCCTAATGAAAGAAACAGAAAACATAGTAAGTGATTTCAGTTCAGTTCTAAAGAACAAACATTCTGTGTCTAAATATAGTCATAGCCAATGCAAATATAGTAAGAAGAGGCCACCACCTTAGTGCAATATAGTTATTTCTAGAATCAATTCATGTGAACTTTTACTTTTATGATTAATATTATCAGTCTGCCTTATTATTTATATATGGGAGTTTTCTCACACTTGGTTTTGGGATCATTTCTTGGTCAATTATCTATTCCAATTTCCTGTGGCAGAGTGCCTTACAAATAATACGGTGTGAATACATGTTTGTTTTATTTAATTATAATGATAGTCTATTACAACAAAGTAGCCTGGTGTACCATGGCACTAACCACAATGGAACTGTGCCTGTAAACATTCACTTATCTTTTTGGCTTTGTGAGCACTCTTCAGATAAAAGGGGAGAACCCACCTGTCTGCATGTTGTTGTGGATATCTGGGGGTGTTTAATATCTACCTGGATTCTGAAACCCATGTTTGGCCAAGCCAAGTGATGACCCTTGCTATTTTCTTGACTTCATACCTTGGAATCAGACTTTGTCAAATCATGGTATTTGAAAATTCCTCTGAAGAATATATCAGTATTATGAACTAGCAGAACAGATTATTTGAAAAAAATTGTGTTATCTAAAAACCTCTCATTCTATAATATTTTCTTTCTCAGAAACAGGTCAAAACAACTTTAAAGGTTTTTTGTTTGTATTTAAGACCAATCTGATTGACTATTACCAGCTTAATTTTATTTTTTCATTACCATCATAAACAATTATTTTTTGTACAAATAATTGGGTTGAACATACAGATATCATGGGCAGTTAAATGTTGAAAATCCCTTATATCCAACTGGTGATTTGAGGTATTTCACTCAATTGAGACATTGGTGCAGTAAGTTTAGCTTCTGCTAAACTTATTCTAAGAAAACAGGCATGAGTGAATTTTATGAGGCCTAGAATTACTTTTATGTGTCTCTTAGTTTTGACTCCTAGCATTTACACCTGGTAGGTACTCAAAAGAATTAAATTCTATTATTATAGAGCTATAAATTTATAATCTGGTACAGAGGCATATAGTTTTTAAAAATAATGTACATATGCATATACATATATTTTCTGGAAAGTGCAAACAAGAATTATAAAACTGTGAAATTATTTATAGTAGTTCACATTTAAAATATCTTTATTTTTCCAGTTATGAAAAAACTAAGGATTCCTAACATTGTGCTCTCTTCCTTTTGTCCTAATACATTTGTATTGGGACTTCACTGATAATTATGTTAAGAAATATAACATTTTTAAATTGATATTAATTACAGAATTGTGATTTGACTGCTGTGTTGCTAAGGAAATCATCCAGTTAGATTAGAAATGTTTACCATTTTTTATGGCATTACATTTCCCAAAGATTCAGGTACCTTTACTATTTCACGATTGGCTTTTCTTTTATTCTCTTTTTGAGAATTTTTTCTCTAATTATCTAATTCTATATGATTTCAGGTTAAAGATAAGCAGCTTATAGTGACACACTGTGGAAGTAATAAACTGTTATATAAAGTTGTACCTCTAATAGAATCTTCTGTCAAACTTTTCTTCAAAAGTTTTGTCAGCCTAACATGAAAAAAGGTTGGCAACTATACCTCTCTTGATTAATTGTTAGTGAATCTCTATAGACCAGTTCATACACAAGTGGCACATTATTTTCTTTCAATGGTTCAGAGTCTAGAAAATCTCATCTTTGCATTACTTTTTATTTGTACCATGTGGAGTATGAGATGTGACTGAGGATGCCGAAGAAATCTTGAGTCAAAAGTTATGAATTTTCTAACTAGAATGATTATCCTAGCTATGTAATTTGATATAAAGACCTCTATTTTTAGTATATTAACTGGAAAAAAAGATAAATTAGTGTAAACTGAAACTGAATAGTTGAAGATTTGATGTGAGAGAAATTCCACCTCCTGGGAATACTGTCCTCTTCTCATCTAGAACTCTCTTACAAGCCTCCCAACATTTGTTAAGCCTGGATGATTTATATGCAGGTGGCCAAGGATTGAATCAGACGACCTGTAGGGTTCCTTGGAGACCCTCGATTCTGCATTATTCTAAACTAACCAGAATCGATCATTTGGGAACACACCAATAGTTTTTCCTAGAAACAGATCCAGGGCCAGCTTCTGATTTGAGTTCATATTTTTAAATTAAGACCATGTGCCTGCAGCTCTAGTAAGTGTATAATTGTGCCAGACACTTCTGTTTATTAGCAGTAAATACGATTCATTAATAATTTTTAAACTAAATAGATAGAAAATGTTATCTATTTAAAAATAACATCTTATTCAAAAATCCCTTGCAAATGTTTGGAAATGAATGTGTCATGGCTGTTGACCTCTGTTATCTGACAAATCGTATCAAGCAAGTTGAGAAAAAGCTCAAGATAGTATAAAATATTTTGCTCCTCTAATAGCAGATACTCTTCAAAATGAAAATATTATGGAATTTTAATATGGCCTTTCACAAAGCCACAGAAATGACTGCACTCCTCTTTTACCTTGAGTCAACTGAAATGTAACTTTTCACGTCATAAACTAGTCTAGGTATTGGGAATTAAGTACTTAACATATTTTATTTCTAAAATTCAAAATACTGTAATCATAGCATTTTGAGAACCTTTGTAACTATGCTAAATATAATAATGTTTTAACTACAACAATTGGTTAAGGTAGAAGACAACAATTTTTAAATAGCTGTCACTTCTTTAAAAGCAGAATATAATTTTCTTTTGTGTACTTTCTCTCAAGCTTTCCCTGAGTTTGCTTTTATTTTCACATATCAATCCTCAGGATTTATATCATTAAAATGCATGAATATAAATATGTATTGACTGATGAATTAAAGAGTAGTAGGCATTGACAATAGCTTGCTTCCCAGTAACACTTAGACCCAATAAATTACTATATATTTGCCTTTGGATTCACTGTGAAAGTTCAGTCTACTTGAGGTCCTTAATTTTGGAGTAATTGGAGTAATTTATTATTGGCTTCCTTGATTTAATATACAATGTGCTACATTTGGTGGTTAGCAATTTGGGGGCTCAGAACTACTTAATAATCAATGGGAGGATTTTCTAAGTGAAATAATTATAGAAAATTATGAAATAGTCTCTGGATTTCTTCTGGAGTCTTGCAATCAAGACATTGAGTAGGTGTTAGGGCTGGAAAGAGGGAGTGTTTTTTTTTTTATACCATCTAAGTATGGATTGGTGAACAGCTATGCAATGACTTCTGGTTGTCTACTGAATGAAAAGTAAAATAAATACATAAATAATCAGTCCAATGCCATGGTGATTGATGTTAATGATTCTTGCTGAGGGATGCTTTCAGCCGGAGAATTATCCTCAAATGAGTCATGAACAAAGCAGCTCTTGTCCTTTCTAAAGCTTGTGCCACCTAGTGGGTGAGTGAAAACCAAGTTTTCTGTCCCAGGCTGCTCAAAATATTCCCTCTGGGCTTCTCTGGTGGCGCAGTGGTTGAGAGTCCACCTGCCGATGCAGGGGACACGGGGTCGTGCCCCGGTCCAGGAAGAACCCACATGCCTCGGAGTGGCTGGGCCCATGAGCCTTGACCACTGAAAAAAAAAAAAAAAAACATTCCCTCCGTACCAGTTACCTCTGATCTCCTCCCCTCCACTCAGCTGAGTGGCTGGCTTTGCACCAGTAAGTTCAGACTCTGTCAAAAGCATCCACTGTTCAAACAAAATTTTGTTTGAAAATGTGCTTGAAAATATCTGGTGATGTTTTTCCAATTAAAATAACATTTAGGGCTTCCCTGGTGGTGCAGTGGTTGAGAGTCCGCCTGCTGATGCAGGGGACATGGGTTCGTGCCCCGGTCCGGAATGATCCCACACGCTGCGGAGCGGCTAGGCCGGTGAGCCATGGCTGTTGAGCCTGCGCATCCGGAGCCTGTGCTCCGCAACGGGAGAGGCCACAACAGTGAGAGGCCCACATACCGCAAAAAAAAAATTTTTTTAATAAATAAATAGCATTTAATTCTGCCCTGGCCTTGATCTGTATATATCTGTCCTGCCAGGCTCTTTTCTCCTTCCTCAGAATCTTAATTCCATAAATACCCTTGAAGGTACACTGCATTCCTACCTTCAGTATCTTCACAACTCACTTACTAGTTTGAAAGTTTTACAGCTCTTATGATTATAAAGATAAGTTTCATGAATTCTCCTTGGCCCTAGGTCACAATGAAATTTAAGGCAGTTGATCCAGCACTGCTTACTTGGACCATATACTAAGAATTTTTTTTTTTTTTTTTTTACATCTTTATTGAAGTATAATTGCTTTAAAACAGTGTGTTAGCTTCTGCTTTATAATAAAGTGAATCAGTTATACATATACATGTTCCCATATCTCTTCTCTCTTGCATCTCCCTCCCTCCTACCCTCCCTATCCCACCCCTCTAGGTGGTCAGAAAGCACCTAGCTGATCTCCCTGTGCTATGTGGCTGCTTCCCACTAGCTATCTATTTTATGTTTGGTAGTGTATATCTGTCCATGCCACTCTCTTGCTTTGTCACAGGTTACCCTTCCCCTTCCCCATATCTTCAAAACCATTCTCTAGTAGGTCTGTGTCTTTATTCCTGTCTTAATCCTAGGTTCTTCATGACATTTATTTTTTCTTAAATTCCATATATATGTGTTAGCATACGGTATTTGTCTTTTTCTTTCTGACTTATTTCACTCTGTATGACAGACTCTAGATCCGTCCACCTCATTACAAATAGCTCAATTTTGTTTCTTTTTATGACTGAGTAATATTCCATTGTATATATGTGCCACATCTTCTTTATCTATTCATCCGATGATGGACACTTAGGTTGTTTCCATCTCCAGGCTATTGTAAATAGAGCTGCAATGAATATTTTGGTACATGACTCTTTTTGAATTATGGTTTTCTCAGGGTATATGCCCAGTAGTGGGATTTCTGGGTCATATGGTAGTTCTATTTGTAGCTTTTTAAGGATCCTCCATACTGTTCTCCATAGTGGCTGTACCAATTCACATTCGCACTGGCAGTGCAGGAGTATTCCCTTTTCTCCATACCCTCTCCAGCATTTATTGTTTCTAGATTTTTTGATGATGGCCATTCTAACTGGTATGAGATGATACCTCAATGTAGTTTTGATTTGCATTTCTCTAATGATTAATGATGTTGAGCATTCTTTCATGTGTTTGTTGGCAATCTGTATATCTTCTTTGGGGAAATGTCTATTTAGGTCTTCTGCCCATTTTTGGATTCGGTTGTTTGTTTTATTGTTATTGAGCTGCGTGTGCTGCTTATAAATTTTGGAGATTAATCCTTTGTCAGTTGCTTCATTTGTAAATATTTTCTCCCATTCTGAGGGTTGTCTTTTGTTCTTGTTTATGTTTTCCATGACTGTGCAAAAGCTTTGAAGTTTCATTAGGTCCCATTTGTTTATTTTTGTTTTTATTTCCATTTCTCTAGGAGGTGAGTCAAAAAGAATCTTGCTGTGATTTATGTCATAACATGTTCTGCCTATGTTTTCCTCTAAGAGTTTGATAGTTTCTGGCCTTACATTTAGGTCTTTAATCCATTTTGAGCTTATTTTTGTGTATGGTGTTAGGGAGTGATCTAATCTCATACTTTTACATGTACCTGTCCAGTTTTCCCAGCACCACTTATTGAAGATTGTGTATGGTGTTAGGGAGTGATCTAATCTCATACTTTTAAATGTACCTGTCCAGTTTTCCCAGCAGCACTTATCAAAGAGGCGGTCCTTTCACCACTGTACATTCCTGCCTTCTTTATCAAAGATAAGGTGACCATATGTGCATGGGTTTACCGCTGGGCTTTCTATCCTGTTCCATTGACCTATATTTCTGTTTTTGTGCCAGTACCATACTGTCTTGATTACTGTAGCTTAGTAGTATAGTCTGAAGCCAAGGAGCCTGATTCCTCCAGCTCCGTTTTTCGTTCTCAAGATTGCTTATGCTATTTGGGGTCTTTTGTGTTTCCATACAAATTGTGAAATTTTTTGTTCTAGTTCTATGAAAAATGCCAGTGGTAGTTTGATAGGGATTGCATTGAATTTGTAGATTGCTTTCGTTGTAGAGTCATTTTCACAATGTTGATTCTTTCAATCCAAGAACATGGTATATCTCTCCATCTATTTGTATCATTTTTAATTTCTTTCATCAGTGTCATAATTTTCTGCATACAGGTCTTTTTTCTTCTTAGGTAGGTTTATTCCTAGATATTTTATTCTTTTTGTTGCAATGTTAACTGGGAGCGTTTTCTTGATTTCACTTTCAGATTTTTCATCATTAATTTATAGGAATGCCAGAGATTTCTGTGCATTAATTTTGTATCCTGCTACATTATGAAATTCATTGATTAGCTCTAGTAGTTTTCCAGTAGCATCTTTAGGATTCTCTATGTATAGTATCATGTCATCTGCAAACAGTGACAGCTTTACTTCTTTGCCGATTTGGATTCCTTTTATTTCCTTTTCTTCTCTGATTGCTGTGGCTAAAACTTCCAAGACTATGTTGAATAAGAGTGGTGAGAGTGGGCAAACTTGTCTTGTTCCTGATCTTAGTAGAAATGCTTTCAGTTTTTCACCATTGAGAATGATGTTGGCTGTGGGTTTGTCATATATGACCTTTATTATGTTGAGGAAAGTTCCCTCTATGCCTACTTCCTGCAGGGTTTTTATCATAAATGGGTGTTGAATTTTGTCAAAAGCTTTCTCTGCATCTATTGAAATGATCATATGGATTTTCCCCTTCAATTTTTTAACATGGTGTATCACATTGATTGATTTGCATATATTGAAGAATCCTTGCATTCCTGGAATAAATCCCACTTGATCATGGTGTATGACCCATTTAATGTGCTGTGGGATTCTGTTTGCTAGTATTTTGCTGAGGATTTTTATATCTATGTTCATCAGTGATATTGGCCTGTATTTTTCTTTCTTTGTGACATCCTTGTCTGGTTTTGGTATCAGGGTGATGGTGGCCTCGTAGAATGAGTTTGGGAGTGTTCCTCCCTCTGCTATATTTTGGAAGAGTTTGAGAAGGATAGGTGTTAGCTCTTCTCTAAATGTTTGATAGAATTCGCCTGTGAAGCCATCTGGTCTTGGGCTTTTGTTTGTTGGAAGATTTTTAATCACAGTGTCAATTTCAGTGCTTGTGATTGGTCTGTTCATATTTTCTATTTCTTCCTGATTCAGTCTTAGCAGTTGTTCATTTCTGAGAATTTGTCCATTTCTTCCAGGTTGTCCATTTGATTGGCATAGAGTTGCTTGTGGTAATCTCTCATGATCTTTTGTATTTGTGCAGTGTCAGTTGTTACTTCTCCTTTTTCATTTCTAATTCTATTGATTTGAGTCATCTCCCTTTTTTTCTTGATGAGTCTGGCTAATAGTTTATCAATTTTGTTTATCTTCTCAAAGAACTAGCTTTTAGTTTTATTGATCTTTGCAATCATTTCCTTCATTTCTTTTTCATTTATTTCTGATCTGATTTTTATGAGTTCTTTCTTTCTGCTAACATTGTTTTTTTTTTTTTTTTTTGTTCTTCTTTCTCTAACTGCTTTAGGGGCAAGGTTAGGTTTGTTATTCGAGATGTTTCCTATTTCTTAAGGTCGGATTGTATTGCTATAAACTTCCCTCTTAGAACTGCTTTTGCTGCATCCCACAGGTTTTGGGTTGTTGTGTCTCCATTGTCATTTGTTACTAGGTATTTTTTAATTTCCTCTTTGATTTCTTCAGTGATCACTTCATTATTAAGTAGTGTATTGTTTAGCCTCTATGTGTTTGTATATTTTAAAGATCTTTTCCTGTAATTGCTATCTAGTCTCATAGCATTGTGGTCGGAAAAGATACTTGATACAATTTCAATTTTCTTAAATATACCAAGGCTTGATTTGTGACCCAAGATATGATCTATCCTGGAGAATGTTCCATGAGCACTTGAGAAAAATGTGTATTCTGTTGTTTTGGGATGGAATGTCCTATAAATATCAATTAAGTCCATCTTGTATAATGTATCATTTAAAGCTTGTGTTTCCTTATTTATTTTCATTTTGGATGATCTGTCCATTGGTGAAAGTGGGGTGTTAAAGTCCACTACTATGAATGTGGTACTGTCAATTTCCCCTTTTATGGCTGTTAGTATTTGCCTTATGTATTTAGGTGCTCCTATGTTGGGTTCATACATATTTACAATTGTTATATCTTCTTCTTGGATCGATCCCTTATTCATTATGTAGTGTCCTTCTTTGTCTCTTCTAATAGTCTTTATTTAAAAGTCTATTTTGTCTGATATGAGAATAGCTACTCCAGCTTTCTTTTGGTTTCCATTTGCATGGAATATCTTTTTCCATCCCCTTACTTTCAGTCTGTATGTGTCTCTAGGTCAGAAGTGGGTCTCCTGTAGACAGTATATATATGGGTCTTGTTTTTGTATCCATTCAGCCAGTCTGTATCTTTTGGTGGGAGCATTTAATCAATTTACATTTAAGATAATTATCGATATGTATGTTTCTATTCCGATTTTCTTAATTGTTTTGGGTTCGTTATTGTAGGTCTTTTCCTTCTCTTGTGTTTCTTGCCTAGAGAAGTTCCTTTAGCATTTGTTGTAAAGCTGGTTTGGTGGTGCTGAACTCTCAGCTTTTGCTTGTCTGTAGAGATTTTAATTTCTCCATCAAATCTGAATGAGATCCTTGCTGGGTAGTGTAATCTTGGTTGCAGGTTTTTCTCCTTCATCATTTTAAATATGTCCTGCCATTCCCTTCTGGATAGCACAGTTTCTGCTGAAAGTTAAGCTGTTAACCTTATGGGGATTTCCTTTTGTGTTATTTTTTTTTTCATTGATGCTTTTAATATGTTTTTTTTTGTATTTAATTTTTGACAGTTTGATTAATATGTGTCTTGGCATATTTCTCCTTGGATTTATCCTGTATGAGACTCTCTGTGCTTCCTGGGCTTGATTAACTATTTCCTTTCCCATATTAGGGAAGTTTTCAAATATAATCTCTTGAAATATTTTCTCAGTCCTTTTCTTTTTCTCTTCTTCTTCTGGAACCCTTATAATTCAAATGCTTGTGCATTTAATGTTGTCCCAGAAATCTCTGAGACTTTCCTCAGTTCTTTTCATTCTTTTTTTTCTTTATTCTGCTCTGCAGTAGTTATTTCCACTACTTTATCTTCCAGGTCACTTATCCATTCTTCTGCCTCAGTTATTCTTCTATTGATCCCATCTAGAGTATTTTTAATTTCATTTATTGTGTTGTTCATCATTTCTTATTTCATCTTTAGTTCTTCTAGATCCTTGTTAAATGTCTCTTGCATTTGTCTATTCTATTTCCAAGATTTTGGATCATCTTTACTAAAATTATTCTGAATTCTTTTTCAGGTAGACTGCCTATTTCCTCTTCATTTTTAGGTCTGGTGGGTTTTTATCTTGCTCCTTCATCTGCTGTGTGTTTTTCTGTCTTCTCATTTTGCTTATCTTACTGTGTTGGGGGTCTCCTTTTTGCAGGCTGAAGGTTCATAGTTCCTGTTGTTTCTGATGTCTGTCCCCAGTGGCTAAAATTGGTTCAGTGGGTTGTGTAGTCTTCCTGGTGGAGGGGACTAGTGCCTGTGTTCTGGTGGATGAGGTTAGATCTTGTCTTTCTGGTGGGCAGGTCCACGTCTGTTGGTGTGTTTTGGGGTGTCTGTGGACTTATTATGATTTTAGGCATCCTCTCTGCTAATGGGTGAGGTTGTGTTCCTTACTTGCTAGTTGTTTGCAATAAGGTGTCCAGCACTGTAGCTTCCTGGTCATTGAGTGAAGCTGGGTGCTGGTGTTGAGATGGAGATCTCTGGGAGGTTTTCACCATTTGATATTATGTGGAGCTGGGAGGTCTCTTGTGAACCAATGTCCTAAAGTTGGCTCTCCCACCTCAGAGGCACAGCACTGACTCCTGGCTTCAGCATCAATAGTGTTTCATCCACACAGCTCAGAATAAAAGGGAGAAAAATTAGAAAGAAAGAAAGGGGGTAGGAAGGAGGGAAGGAAGGAAAGAAAGAAAGAATGAAGATAAAATAAAATAAAATAAGATAAAATAAAATACTGTTATTAAAATAAAGAATAATTATTAAGAAAAAAAATTTAAAGAGAAATAACAAAAACACGGATGGGTAGAACCCTAGGACAGATGCTTGAAGCAAATCTATACAGGCAAAATCTCACACAGAAGCATACACATACACACTCACAAAAAGAGGAAAAGGGGAAAAAATAATAAATCTTGCTCTCAAAGTCCACCTATTCTATTTGGGATTAATTGTTGTCTATTCATGTATTCCACAGATGCAGGGTACATTAAGTTGATTGTGGAGCTTTAATCCATTGCTTCTGAGGCTGCTGGGATTGATTACCCTTTCTCTTCTTTGTTTTCACACCCCCCAGGGCTCAGATTTGGATTTGGTCCCGCCTCTGCATGTAGGTAACCGGGGGGCGTCTGTTCTTTGCTCAGAAAGGACGGGGTTAAAGAAGCTGCTGATTTGGGGGCTCTGTCTCACTCAGACCAGGGGAAGAGAGGGGTATGGATGCAGGGTGAGCCTGCGGCAGCAGCGGCCAGCATGACGTTGCACCAGCCTGAGGCGCGCCCTACGTTCTCCCGGGCAAGTTGTCCCTGGATCCCGGGGCCCTGGCAGTGGTGGGTTGCACAGGCTCCCCGGAAGGGAAGTGTGGATAGTGACCTGTGCTCGCACACAGGCTTCTTGGTTGCAGCAGCAGCAGCCTTAGCGTCTCATGTCCATCTCTGGGGTCCGTGCTTTTAGCCGCGACTTGCGCCTTTCTATGGAGCTCCTTTAAGCAGAGCTCTTAATCCCCTTTGCTCGCGCACCAGGAAACAAAGAGGGAAGAAAAAGTCTCATGCCTCTTCAGCAGATCCAGACTTTTCCCTGGACTCCCTTCCAGCTAGCCGTGGCGTACTAACACCCTTCAGGCTGTGTTCACGCTGACAGCCCCAGTCCTCTCCCTGCGCTCCGACCGAAGCCCAAGCCTCAGCTACCAGCCCCGCCAACCCCATTGGGTTAGCAGACAAGCCTCTCAGGCTGGTGAGTGCCTGTTGGCCCTGATCCTCTGTGCGGAAATCTCTCCACTTTGCCCTCCGCACCCCTGTTTCTGTGCTCTCCTCCGCGGCTCCGAAGCCAGCAGTCTCCGTCCGCAAAGGGGCTTCCCAGTGTGTGGAAATCTTTCCTCCTTCACAGCTCCCTCCCACTGGTGCAGGTCCTATCCCTATTCTTTTGTCTATGTTTTTCTTTTTTTCTTTTGCCCTACCCATGTATGTGGGGACTTACTTGCCTTTAGGGAGGTCTGAGGTCTTCTGCCAGCGTTCAGTAGGTGTTATGTAGGAGTTGTTCCACATGTAGATGTATTTCTGGTGTATCTGTGGGGAGGAAGGTGATCTCTACATCTTACTTTTCCACCATGTTCCCCTCGTCTCCCTATACTAACAATTTAAAAATAAAACCTAACTGGAAAATTCATAGAAATAATTCACCTCATAGTTTAAAATAGTGAATACTGTGCTGCTCCCCAGTTCCTAAACCCTGTGTAGAAACCTTGTTTCTTCTTGGCTTTAGCCATGAAGTTATAAAGCAAACCTAAGCACTTTAACGTAAAGCCACAGCAGCATGCAACTAAGACAAGCTTAGTCAGTTAGAGCTTTGGAGGGGGCCCTTTTCTCAAACTCACAAGGCCAGGATTCTTCTTCCTGCTGTTCATGGTCAACATTTTGCTTAAAGTCTGCAATGGCCACCTTTTGGCTTTGCATGCTTTGCTGAAGTAGAGTGTTTGCCAAATCCCATGCCTTTGCTGTATCAACATAGTCTGCTTGCCAGGCCTGTGCACAGGCTCAACTGACAGAGGGATTCATAGTCTGCATGTACCTAGCAAAGATCACTTTTGCTTAAAGTAGGTAAAGTTTTCATGCCATTCCCTTAAAGTTCAGGAGGATGGTCCACCTGTGAACATAAGCTGATGTGATCCTATGTCTAGTCTGTTAGGGCTGCTATAACAAAATACCACGTACCAGGTGACTTATAAATGACTGACATTTATTTCTCATGGTTGTGGAGACTTCGATGACCAGGAACAAGGCAGTAGCAATTGAGGGTGGTGAGAACCCACTTCCTTTTGGGCTGTCTTTTCCATGTAATCTCACATGTCAGGATGGGCTAGCTAGCTCTCTGGGATCTCTTTTACAGGGCACTAATCTCAATTATGAGGGCCCCACCCTCAGGACCTAACCATTAGGTTTAATTTGAATTTGGTTTCACTATGAGAACTTTGAGGGGACACAAACATTTCCTCTATAGCACCAACATGCTAGAAATCCCAGGTGCTCATCATTCAAGGTCCAAAGATGCCTGCCCAAGTCGCAAGAGTAAAACGTCGATTTAAAAACACCTCATGATTCATATTTGCCTCTATCAACCACCAAGACAAAAATGTTTCCACATGTTAAAATATAATGTCCAGAGGCCCCAGGATGCTCGTGGGGTGTGAGGTGACAAAAGACAAGCCAGGAGAGGAGAGAGAGCCGACCCCGGCACAGGGAGCCAGGTTGGGGGTGGGAAGAGTTCAGTCCTCAGGCTTCCCTCTTACTCTTCCCGCACAGACCGATGCTGGCAGCCAGGGTTATGCGCTGGCTCCGAACACTGACCCCACCCAAGCCCTACAGCCTGCAGTGGGAACCTGGTGACCAAGACTCTGGTCAGGTCCTCATTTCTCTCAGGAAGTCTTATGGGGATGGACAGAGTGCATCATAGACAGAGGGACCAGTCCGTGTAAAGGCTTGGAGACAGAACAAGCCAAGAGAGTTCGGGAACCTGGGGTCCAGCCTATGTCCCCCAGGGAACAGGAGATGTTAGGAGTGTTGAAATAAATTTCTAGGCTGGAGATGGAGCTTCTTCTTCCCCAGAATTCTGTTCCTGTAAATGTTCCACTTGACCAGAATCGCAGTATATCCAGTCAACACTGCCCCCCAAACTTATTTCCTATTCCTCAATCTTGCTAAATAAGGTCAGATAAACCACCCCAGCCAATCATGCCCTGTTTCCACTTGCTACTTGTAAAGCTCTAGAAAACTGGCTTTTGCCCTAAATCCCTCAAGAAGACTGCTCCCCTGCTTGGGAGGCTCTGGACTCCCCCAGTCCATCGCTTGTTCCCCTTGAATAAAGAGACATTGAACTTGTTAAAAATAAATTAATTAATTGATGACCAAACTTATGGGAATTGGTTTCTCCAGAAGCCTCTACAAAATTATCTTCTTTTTCTATGTCTTGAACAATGCAACAGATGTTAGAGTTTGAGAAAACATTCAGGAAATGGCACCCTTCTCCCCCATGTGAGGCTGAAGTAAAATAAGAAACTGACAAGTGGTATGTGCAAAATCATAGCTTCACCTTTATTACCAATCAAGCTACTTCCAGAATGTACCTTGAATCTGAGAGCAAGGAAGTTACTGAATATCAAGCTAGAGACTCAAACAGCCTTGCTCACCCTGTTACTGTTCACACTGGACCAGGAGAGGCTGACCTGCACAGAAGCAGACCACACCTCTAATCATGGAGCAGAGGAGGAGAAGTTTATCCCCGGAGCCACCAGAAGGAGGGAGGACAGGGAAGGACCTGTTTGTTTCTCATTCTAAGTGTACAAAACAGGTAATCATCTCATGCTTCCATGGCACATGGGGGGAAGGAAGGAATTTCAGTCTAAGGAAGCTCACCCCACATGCAAGAAACCACCAAGGTTCAGAAAGTAACATTCTTCAGAAACCCAACCTTTCCCAGTTTTTTGATACCCTTTACTTATTCTCAGCCACAGTCTTGATTAACCATAAGGTCTGTTTTACTTTTTGAGATGAGAACATCCTGTTGTAGAACTTTACACATGCTTTTTGTGTTATTTAGCTTTATTGGAATATGGCCATGCCTAGTCCTTTACATGTTCTCTACGGCTTTTCATGCTACAGCAGTAGAGTTTAATCATTTCAGCAGAGATCCTGTGGCCCACAAAGCCTCAAATACAATGTTTGCTCTATGGTCCTTTACAGAAAATGTTTGCTAACCACTGTCCTAGACAATAGGAAATACCTATTGTTCATCTTCAAGTAACCAGAAGAGCTCTGTGATCCCACTCATTTAATGGGGAAGGTGGCTTGATGCTGCTGTCCCTAAAAGTCTGATTTTTAGCTTGAAAGATTCGGAAGTATTTTATTGCAGAATTAGAAAGAAATTCTTTGAAGAGTAGACATGAGAGGAAAACATAGTAAGGAATCTGTAGGTAGAAAAGTTGTTCTAATTGTAACAATCACTTTCCATCAGATGTTCGCTCCTACTAGACGCAATTTGTAAACAAAGAATTGTCCTTAAATCTTTGTGTTAAATATAATATGGGCCTTTTTTGTCTTATTAGTTATAAGACAATAATAACAGTACCAACAAACCTAGTAATAGTTGCACATAACACTGATAAAATACTTATATGTCATGCACAGTTATAAGCATTTTACTATATTAATTAATTTAAAATATATGAGATTAGCAGTATCATCTCCACTAAGCACATGAGTAAACTGAGGCACAAAGAAGTTTTTTGCCCAGAGTCATACAGATGACAAAGCCATGATTGAAAAAAATGGTAAACTATCCTCTTAAAAATTACATCCTTGGCTGACTTATGCATATGTAGGCAAAGACTTTTGAAGGGAATCATTTTTGGTGGCCAATACTAATTAATTGAGAATAAACTAATATATTGATAATGGATATTTGAGTCCCCAATGTCCATGTCCTATTGGCTACCTAAGCCAAAATATTTATTCCATCTTCCTTGTATATGACTGGCTCAGGAGTGGGCAAGCTCAGTCACCTTAGACAAGTGAGGTAGGACCAAGTGGCTTGCTAGTTTCCTCTTTTGCTAGTTTTTTCTGTGTTTCATTGGATAAGAGCTAGAAAATACAACTTTGATTGCTTCTGGAAGCCACTGAATGAACTGACTCTAGGATAACCTTGTGTTAGGGAAACAAAAAACATGGGAGTGGAGCTGAACCAACCAATCCTGAGCTTACCTACCTCCTCTGTCCTTCCTGGATGGGAATATATGCATTAACTTATTTTTAAAATGCAAATTGAGTTAGATTTTGGGGGGAGACTTACTACTGAAAGTGTCTTAGCTTATAAAACATTAAATCAAACTATAAATTCTTGAGTGTAGGGACCAGATATTAAGCTCTTTAACTAACATATTTAATACTTTGCATAATGTAAATGTTCCCTAGTGGCTTAGTAAGCTGGACTGATGCACTTAGATATAGTGGAATGAACACTGGATCAGGGTTCTTGCTTTAGCTTTGTGTCTAAGATTGTGAAATTCTTTGAGGATATTAATTTAGGTGTCTCAACCTGTTTCTTCTTTTGAAGATGAGTGATTTAAATATATACACTTTCAGGCTTAACATTCTGTGATATGAGATTAAGCTGAATTTATAATAATTTCATACTGAAATCTCTAAAGAGATTTTCTTTTATTTACATCTCAAGTCAGGCTCTACACACACACATGCACACATATTATATGTTACTTATCATAAAAATAATGTGAAAAATTAATACTGACATTTGAGTTTTCTGGTTGTTTGCATTCTCATTGAAAAGAAACTTGTAATGTGTTTTCAATGGCTTGTTATAATTATAAAAACACATATATCATTAAATACATTCAGAACCAAAAATAATCATATATAAGAAAATTATTCACCTGAAATATTGGTCTAAAGAGTTATAATTATGGAAACATTAAATGATAATAAACATCAAGATTATTAGTGAAAATGTGGTAGAGTCTGGCTTTAATTTGAATCTAAACTTGGAGAAAACAGTCTTGAGGAAAATCTTGATGGCAATAATCAGTGTAACTACAACACAACTTGAATAAATACATGTCTTTTGTTTAATCTGTTGGCCATAAAATTAAAATGTATATTGCAGTTTATAGTTGAGTATTTACGCAAGAGCAGTAAAATAAGTGCAAACCAAATTAACAAGCTGATTGTGCAAACAACAAACCTCATTTTAGCTAAACTGGATTTGACAAATTGCATGACATTCTGACTGGTAAACTTGAGATTTATAATGTTTACTGCTATCAACAATAATGAAACAACAGAGAACTTCAATATCTGACATTTTAATCTGTATATTTCACTTTTCTTCTTGCTAATCGATGCTAAATTCTGAAATATATTTTATGTTTTGTTATCCTTTTAACTACTTGGTTTGATGTAGTCTTAAACTAAACATTGCATAAAGATTGACTTTTACTTTGTTCTTCCCATTTTTAAGGATTAGAATTACTGTGGAGAAAGTTTTTATTGTTTGTTTTTTTAGGTCCACAAGAAAGCGCATAATTAAATTGTTTGCAAGTTGGAATAAAATTTGTCAGTGAATCTTTTAAGGACAGATTTGTTTAATGAAATATTTAAAGAGGAAGATTTGATATTTACTATGGCACCTGGCAGCACAGTTGTGAATGGTTAGAATCCATAGGAAATAAAGTTTGCAGATTTCATATGTGAAATAGCAGATATTTCTTTAAACTCGAATGAGTACTAAACAAGTCACTAGTGTTACTTACATTCACATCAGAGAGGGTGAATGAAAGAGCATTTTTAGAGTTAGCACAATTACTGTTTACTTGGAGAAGCTTGGCCATTATTTCTTCAATGTGCATTTGTGAGGCATGACAATGAAGTCATGAGACTGATTTTCATACCAATCTGAATGTTCACTTCAAATGTTCATTTCAAATTCCCATTTTGGCAGCAATATACTTGCTCTGTTTTAAGTACTATTGCTCAAAATATTTTCATGAGCCTCCACTTCCATCAGTAGTCATTTAACTCCCTTTGTGCAAAGTAAGAAGATGAAAAGATAAACCTCTGTTGTATTATACCACTGAGATTTAGAGGTTGCTTGCTACTGAAGCATAATTTAGCCTATCCTGAGAGAGTCAACATCTAAGGCAGAATTAGGTATCTATTATAAAACAGTGTCAATACAACTGTTTAAACTGTTTAGAAACTAGTTTAATTTAACTGGCTTAAAATACTTTAATTTCTCTCTAAAAGTGGGATGGTACAGTAGCCTGAGACAAGGTAAAACCGAAGAACAAAGAAAGCAATCTAAATTTTGGAGAAAGCTAGAATTTAAAGACAGAAAACCAAGGGTTTTCATGCTCAGGGAATGATGCTTTGCCTAGTGTAATGGGACAGTGATTGCCCAGGGCAGCCAGAATTTACAGGAAGAAATTGGCAGGAGCTGGTGATAAAGGACAATCATGTAAAGTAAATGGTAAAATTTTTAAAATGGTATTCTTTGAAAAGTTGAATGTCACACTAAACTGTTTGGATTTTATTGGGTAGGCAATATCATGAGGTAGGAAAGTGACATGGTCAAAACTGTTTCCGAAGAGTGATTCTGCAACAGGGAGAGGATGCTAGAAGAGACTTGATCGTCAGGTCAGGTGAGGAGGGTATCAAAGTAGTCCAGACAAGAACTAATGAGAGCTGCGATACCATTAGAAGAAGATAAAGTACTATGATCTTTATTAAAGAACTATTTAAAGAACTAATCTCTTAATTATTAATTCAAATCACTTTCTACTATACCACATTACCTAAAGAATAGTTGTTCACTGTATTGATTTACATTTTGATAAAATAAGAAAAATATTAAACAGTATGCTTTCAGCTAGTAATATATGACACAATAAACTTCAGGGAATACATTATGTAGTACAATTACGTTACTCTCTAACAATGCTGCCTTCAATTAGTTTACATATAAAAAAGTAAACTCCATACTCTTCTATTGTCATAAAACCCTGAAAAATAAAATAGAATATTTCTATGAAATTACCTTGATTACTTTTGTGTCCTTATACATTCAGAAGAATTTTTTTTAATTAAGATAAAATCAATTACTGTCATATTATAGTATAGAAGGTTTCTGTATACGACAGAGTTACACTTAGAGAAGACATATATATGCTCTCAAAGCCCTAGTTTCCTCAACTTAAATTGGGATTACAACAGTGCTTACTTCATATGATTATTATGGAGATTAAATAATTCCTGTAAAGTACTTCACATAGTATCTGACATAGAGTAAACTATGCAAATATGAGTAATATTAATATTATTAACTAATCAACAAGTTGTTAAATAGAAAGAACTGAAGAATGGATCATTTAATGCTATTACACATACTGGTAATAATAGATTTCCATTTACAGAGTTTTAAAGTACAAACAGAAATTTTAAAACATTGAAAAACTAAAATTTTCTTAAAGAACTTTATTTCCATTCATTCAACTAATTTTAGTAAGCATCTATTATGTACATTGCTCAAGGTCCTGAGCTAGAAAGAAACAAAGTAACAGTTCTAGCCCATAAAATTTTACATCCAAATGGTAAATATTCAAACAATAATATAACAGTGGAAGTATTGGGTGGTCCAAAAGGTTCATTTATTTCCCATAAGATGGCTTTAGTAGCACTTAGTTGTCTTTAATTTCATTCAAAACAGTTTTGTTAGATTTTAGGTGACAGCTGTCATATCAGCGTGCATTAAAAAAAAAAACTTATCAAAATTGGTAAAGTTTTCTGTAACCACTTTAATATTGAAGATGGAAGGAAAAAGGCAATATTTTTGGCATATTATGCTTTATTATTTCAAGAAAAGTAAAAATGCAACTGAAACACACAAAAAGATTTGTGCAGTGTATGGAGAAGGTGCTGTGACTAATCAAACGTGTCAAAAGTGGTTTGCAAAGTTTCGTGCTGGAGATTTCTCACTGGACGATGCTCCACAGTCGGGTAGACCAGTTGAAGTAGATAGCGATCAAATCGAAACAATATTGAGAACAATCAACGTTATACCATGCGAGAGATAGCTGACATACTCAAAATATCCAAATCAAGTGATGAAAATCTTTTGCACCAGCTTGGTTATGTGAATAACTTGATGTTTGGGTTCCACATAAGTTAAGTGAAGGAAAAAAAAAAAAAAAAACTCTTGACCATATTTCCACATGCGATTCTCTACTGAAGTGTAATGAAAATGTTCCACTTTTAAAACAAATTGTAATGGGCAATGAAAAGTGAATACTGTACAAAAATGTGGAATGAAACAGGTTATGGGGCAAGTGAAATGAAACACCACAAACCACACCAAAGTCTGGTCTTCATCCAAAGAAGGTGATTGTTGTGTATATGGTGGGATTGGAAAGGAGTCCTCTATTATGAGCTCCTTCCAGAAAACCAAACGATTACTTCCAACAAGTACTGCTCCCAGTTAGACCAACTGAAAGCAACACTTGACGAAAACCATCTAGAATTAGTCAACAGAAAACGCATACTCTTACATCAGGATAATGCAAGACCACATGTTTCTTTGATGACCAGGCAAAAACTGTTACAGCTTGGCTGGGAAGTTCTGATTCATCCGCCTTATTCACCAGATATTTTCACCTTCAGATTTCCATTTATTTCCGTCTTTACAAAATTCTATTAATGGAAAAAATTTCAATTCCCTGGAAGACTGTAAAAGGCACCTGGAACTGTTCTTTTCTCAAAAAGATAAAAAGTTTTGGGAAGATGGAATTATGAAGTTGCCTGAAAATGGCAGAAGATAGTAGAACAAAAGGGTGAATATGTTGTTGAATAAAGTTCTTGGTGAAAATGAAAAATGTGTCTTCTATTTTTACCTAAAAAAACAAGGGCACTTGTTAGCCAACCCAATATTAGACAAAGGATAATAAAATATAGCTAATGACACCACCTAAATGCCCTTTTGAATTCAAGGTAGGGTTTTATAAAGAAGTTCAGCATTTGTGTTGAGATGACAAAAAAATCAGTTCTCTAAGAATACGGTTAGTAGAAAACATTCTACGGAAGTAGAGAGGATGGAAACAGGCATGCACAGGAGCATGAATATATATCAGCTACACATTCTGCTTTTGCTGAGGTCCAAGTGAGAAGAGTGGTAATAACAAGGATAGAAATGAGAGGTTTATTTTACAGACAAGAAAAGTGATATTGAAAAACCATGACCCATTCATCCAGTCAATAAAAGAGCACTGATTTGAATATAAGTATTTCCTGAAACACTTCTGGTATTCTACAATGCTTCCACTTTCAAAGATCTTTTTTTCAAATCAAGTATTATCAAACATGGAACATATGTTTCCTTTTGAAGCAATATTTTGGTGCAGTAGTAAGTTTCTCAGCCATCCCATTGGCTCTATTGTAATGTTTCTGAAATTTTTATGAATAATACCATGATTCACCATTGTTTCTAGTGAAAGACATTTATGAATTGTAAGCAGAAGCTTCAGAGGTACATCTCCTTGGACACTACAGTGAGTACAGGGGAAATGGGGACTGGCAGTGGGCTTGTGGGAAGTTACATTTGTAGATAAGTCATCAGACAGCATGAGTCAGGGACCAAATTGTTTATAGGCTGTAGGTACAAAATATGAGTTCGAAGTGATTATATCCAAACATTCCTTCCAGTTATAAAGTTCTATGATGCTAAGACTACAAAACACAAATGGCAATGTGAGTTAATGGGGGGATTTCAAATAAAATACAAGTGGCATCCCTGTGCTCAGGTAGTTCATTCTCCAACAGGTTAGATAGTACACATGTGCTGGAATTAAAAAATGAGGATGCAAGTGCAACATAAAATACTTAGGAGGCGAGAATGTTACTGAGTCCAAGCTCATACTGCTCACCACAAAACAGGCCGATAAATCAAGAGATGAGTTCTTGGGGCAAGGAATAGTGACTTTATTGGGAAAGCCAGCAGACTGAGAAGGTGGTGGACTCATATCCCAAAGAACCATCTTGCCCAAGTTTGGATGCTAGTTACTTTTATAGAACAAAGCGGGGATGGTGAAGAGGTAAAGCAAAAAAGGCAATAAGTGGTTGCTAATATTTACTGGTTCTGGCCAGACTCCAAGGGGATGTGTTAATTCTTCCTTCTTGTACCCATTCACAGGTGGGCCCAGTCAGGATGTTACCTGTGAACTAAACAAAGGTATTTTAGCTTAATGTTCATTGCATGGGAGGCAAGGTTCCTAGAGATGGGCAATTATGTATACTTGCAACATGCCTTTAGTGGTTAACTTGTAGAAAAGCAATAGAATACAAAGGTTAAAATAAAATAAACAGATCCAATATGGAGTCAGATTTGTTTTTCCTTGTTACAAGAAGAGAAGAAAGCATCACTTTTAATTGGAGAACCAAAAACATGTCCACAGAAGAGGTGTGATAAGTAGAGCCCTTGAAGCGGGAAGTACAGATTGCCCTGTAAAACCAGTGGGAACCTGTGTGAGGGGCTTGGTGAACTGTTAATAAGGGACTCTTTTGAAGAAAGGGAAGGCATGAATGAACGTCTTCTTTTTGTTATATTGTAGAATCAGGTTTCTGTATTCCACTGAGGGTGTCCTATCCCTTTATAGTACTGAATCATTGTTGGTAGATTTAACACATGCATTTCATAGAACTATACCTTCTCCAAACCATTTCAAGTCAGAGGCAAATTGAATGGCCTCAATTGATCAGTCCTATGTAAGATGTTTTGGCTAAATACTAAGTTTTAACATGCAATGTGCTTTTTAATGTCAAATCTAAAAACCTGTACAAAAGTTGGAAAATATGTGTATAAGTGTTCCCTTATGACCCATTTATATACCTCAGAAGCAAATAAGTTATTTTAAACTGATACTGGCTTGCAACTCTTTGGCAAAAATAATGAATATAGACATATGACTGGCATAATAGGCTCCTCTGAAATAATAGGAGCAGTGGGAAACCAAAGAAATTCAAAATGAACAAATTTCTTCAATTAATAGAAGGTAAAGAAAAAATACATTTTCTATGCTTTTTCA
The DNA here is from genome assembly GCF_000442215.2 of Lipotes vexillifer. NCBI lineage: Eukaryota > Metazoa > Chordata > Mammalia > Artiodactyla > Lipotidae > Lipotes > Lipotes vexillifer. The sequence continues at coordinate 173,079 of NW_006774859.1, forward strand.
CTCTCTGCCAGTGAGTTACCTTGGATACACCCAGAGATCTGGGTTTGTACTAGTCCATCACTCTGAAAGTGCTCTCCAAATCTAGAAGCAGGGAAACAAACATCTTACTTTAAATAATAAGATTAACTTATCACATATCCTACTGTTATTCATTCACATATTAATGTAACAGCCCTTCATAGCGGATTAAAAATGTGACACACATTAAGGTAACTTGCAATCTAGTGTTAAAGATAGACATGCAACTAGTTAGTGGTAGTTAAGGTAGTAACTACAGCAGGACTACAGGCATAGAGGGTAATGAGGAGGCATTAACAATTTCTTCCAGAGAGCTAATTGAACACTTCCTGGGCTGAATGATATAGTGAATTTCATTTAAAAAAATTCAGAAGAGTGGTTTATTTGATACAAGAGTCTTGCAAATTAAGTAAGGTTGTTATTATTCTCATTTTTAAAGAAGAGTTATTAAGGCTTCCATTTTCTTTTTTTTTTTTCTTTTTGCGGTACGTGGGCCTCTCACTGCTGTGGCCTCTCCCTTGCGGAGCACAGGCTCCAGACGCATAGGCTCAGCGGCCACAGCTCATGGGCCTAGCCGCTCTGCAGCATGTGGGATCTTCCCGGACAGGGGCATGAACCCGTGTCCCCTGCATCGGCAGGTGGACTCTCAACCACTGCGTCACAATTTTTAAGTGACTTTCTTAATATAACAGGACTAGTAAGAGGCAGAACATGGACTAGGACCCAGTCATGATGGAAATAGTTGCCTGATATTGCGTGTTTACTATATGCCAGAGTCTGAGTTCAGTTCTCAATGTTTTTTGTTTTTTGTTTTTTCATTTAGTATTCATAGAAACCTATTAAATAGACCCTATATGTGGAGTATATTGAGAAACAGAAAAGCAATAAATTGGAAGAGTATGTTAAAATGATTTTGATAATAGATACAGCATGAGAAAAGTTGACAAATTAAAGAGAGATGCTGGGAAAGAACTGTAAGGATTCGTGAACACAAGGATGTCTTGGTAATCCAAACCCAATCATATACTACTGACTTGATTGTAGTGTAGAATAAAAATGAAAAATATTTATAAATCCATGTTTTCTCACCTATTTTTCATTTGGGCATTGCCTCATGGCAGGAGACCCCAGAAGGAATGGCTCCATTGTCCTGAATGCCCTCCCTGCCTTTACCAAATAGAGGGGTCCACAAAAGAGTTAGGAGAGATAACAATTGCAACAACACAAATGCTATGTTATTTTGTAACTGTGGAAAATTGAAGTTTTAGTAAATTACCCAAAGTCTCACAGTTATTAAATCGAACCTAGGTTTTCTGACTACAAAACTCAAATTGTTTAATCATTATACTCGATTGCTCCTTTTATCACGCTAAAGCTTAACAAAGACTTTCTGCTTCTAACACAGGTTTTCCAGTCTATACATGAAAATTTACCACATCAAATTAATTCTGATGAAACTGGTAATTAACCATGGCCATCAATATTAATAGCAGGAAGTGAAAATAGTTATGGTCTGTGGTCCCTTTCATTGTGGAGTACGTGAATTTATAATTAATTTGATAAGCTTCTAGAATACCAATAGGACTAAGAATCATTTTTAAAGCATTCTCCTGTATTCATTCTATGATTCTAAGCAATAGGCTTCCTGAGGAAAGAAAAATAAATGAAGGTTGAGTGACTGAAAGTAGGAAATAATGTGGTTTGTTTCCTAGTTATCTTTTATTCTAAAACATAAAAGCAAACTTCCATGGTATTGCACATTTGCATTTTCATTATACTTTAACAACAGGGAAACAGTATTTAGTATTTATGCAAGGCTTGTCAAACAAATTATGAATTCATATGTATAAATCACCAAAATATTAGCAGGTAGTTATGTTAGTAAATAAGAATAAGTTCATTATAACTCTGCAGTGGGGAGAGCACCACACTGAGAGAATCTTAACAGTATCCCAGTAGGGAAGTTAGAAGCAGAATACTGACAGGGCTATGGGGATGGGGTGAGCTTAAAATGATTGAAGGAGAGGGTCTTTAAAGTTGGGGAATTGAAAGTGGACAAAAATGGGAATATAATAATTTAGAATTAATGGACACATTTAAGCTAAGATTTTGAAGCAACTCCTGATAAGCAAACTGTTGCTTGATAAGTGAACTGCTTTGACCAGATGAGCAGAAAATTGGTTCTGATAAATTGACCTGTAGGAATGTCCTGAAGGAAAAAGTGAAGTTATTTAATGGTTTACAGTCTTATCTTTACAGCACAAAGGTTTCCTGATATCAACAACTAAGTCATGTTACCAAAGGTGGGCTACGGTCTTCTCTAGATTGTGTTGACAACGGTGGCTCCATCTTATGGGGGACCCATTCAGGCTGGTGATCCACCAGACTCAAAAGGGGGAGCCCCAGAGAGCTTCTTTTATCCTACTAGTACTTATTTATAGCATTGATTACATAATTAATAGCTTACTATAATTCTGACATCTATCAAAAGGAATTTAAATAATTTTTAATGTGAAAAATAGGCACATGGTCTTTTATTTACTGTTTATTTTTGTTAAAATGTAATCTACATAATAGTATTTGTGATTTCTTAGTATTTACTTGTAAGCGACCTTAGGATTTCTATGTTTTTGTAATCATGAATTCTATTTTTTTAATTTGTTAGTGCTTAAGTGTGTTAGTTGAGAAACTGACAACAAACTGACTTATGTATACCAATTACTATTATTTCTATTTATTCATACTAAGTTACTGATAATAGTATTTTATGTGCCATGAAATTGGATAAATATTTCACATTCAAATACAGTAAAAAAGAAATATGCCACTAAATTTGATGTTATTTCAATCCTTAATCCCCCAAACTATATGAAATTACAAGATAAATATACTTAGAGTTTTATTAAATTATAGTTGAATCTTTTACTTTTTAGAAATTTTTATTTTCTTCCATATCTTCTTTTGCCTAACAACTATGTTAACTAATAAAATAAATTCTAGAGAATAACTACCATCATGATTTTCTTTCAACAAAATAAATAGTAAGAAAAATTAAGCCTCAAAATTATCATTTCTGATGGCAAAATTGTGGGCCAAAATTACAAATAAAATTACAAATTAATTCATTAAAATATACTTTTTCATCTTGCATCAGATATCAAAGTGTTTTTAGTTGGATTCCTTCACAGAAGTGTGACTGTTAAATCAGGCTTTTCAACTAAGGGACAGTATGTGTGTGATTATTCCAGGATGTCATTATGACATATTAAGCTTGGACCAATGATGAAAAAATTGCTGCACTGAAATTACAGTGAATTTTAGATATCTTTTTCTGTTAACTTCTTTGTATTATGTCTCATTTAAACCCACCAAAATTGTCTCTATTTTTTTTTTTTTTTTTTTTTTTTTTTTTGCGGTACACGGGCCTCTCACTGCTGTGGCCTCTCCCGTTGCGGAGCACAGGCTCCGGACGCGCAGGCCCAGCAGCCATGGCTCACGGGCCCAGCCGCTCTGCGGCACATGGGATCTTCCCGGACCGGGGCACGAACCCATGTCCCCTTCATCGGCAGGTGGACTCTCAACCACTGCGCCACCAGGGAAGCCCTTGGTTATCATTCTTTAGTTTTTCTTTATAATCATATACCACTAAACAATATAAAAATACAATATATGTACTATATTAATAAGATATGTATAAAAAACCTTAAGCAACACATTGTTTTATTGGATGTTTTGAAATTTATATAAATTTTAAAATAATGTATGTTTCCTTTCTGATCTTACTCTTTTTGATCAACATTTTGCTTATTAGAATCCTCCACGTTGATGCATATTGCATTTTTCCTAGTATGTATGAACAATAGTTCTTTACGGTATAAGGATAGAGATGGACGTGTGCATCATACAGGGTGAAAACATTTAACTTTTCCAAATTAATTTCATCTATGCCTATAATCCCAATCAAATTCTGGTTAACAGCTCTGGTTATTTTATAACTTTGGGAATGCCTCGTGTTTTCAGACTGTATAATTTTTGCCATCCAAGGAGTTGTAAACAATATCTCACTGGAGTAATTTGTAATCTTGGTATACTAATAAAGACTAGTATTTTCTCCTGTGTTACTGGTAGTTCATATTTTCTCTTTTGAGAAGAGTCTTTCCAAGATTTCTATGCCTTTTTTGACTGTATTAATTGCTTTTTTCTTATTAAATTGTAGTTTTAGTTTGTCTGTGTTTAACTTTGGATACTGACCTCTTGTCAATTTTATGTTTTGAAAATGTCTTCTTACTGTTTGTCTTTTATTTTCTTTAGCGTTTTCAGATTAACAAAGTTCTTAATTTAATGTCCTCAACAAATCCCTCTTTTTATTTATGACTTTTTTTTTGAGTCTTTTAAAATAAATACTTCTTTTTCCCAAACTCACAAAAATATTCTTCTATAAGCACTAAAAAGTTGCTTTTCCCTTTTACTTCTTTGGGCCACATACAATTGATATCTTTACATATGACTTTTAATTATGAACAATTTCAATTTTGTCCATAAGGATGAAAAATTGTCTCAATATCATTTTAAATAGTTGCTCCAGAAAGGAGAGAAACTCCTACTCACAAAGCTTCCCTTGATCTTTTTAGACAAAAGTGGTCAATACTTTCTTGTTTGTGATTTCTACAGTTTTTAAATAACTTTAAGGAAACTCCTCTTCTTCGTGTTAATTTCTTTTCAGAGAGTTTTGACAATACTTAATTCTTTGTGCTTCCATTAACTTCCTCATATCTTAGAACTACTACTTAAAACCCCTCAACTATTTAGTTTTGAAGGGTATTTCCCCATAGCATACCCCAGACATAGAGAGGGGTCTCTAGTCACACCGACCTCTCTTCCCAACATTTCTGCTGCTCTACTAAAACATAGAGAAAGTACCCTTGCCATAAAGTTAAGAAGTTTGGAAAACAGCCTTTTCATGTGCTGAAGTTTGTCACGGTAAATGGCAAAGAGATGTGTCCAATGCAACACTTTTATACTTGTGATTTCAGGTAAATTTAGAAATACTACAGCATCTTACTTGTGTCCTGTATTTTCAGGTTTGTTCCTTTCATCTTTGCTTCTTTGCCTATTTTCTGATTGCTGGAGCTTTTTATTGAGTTTATCCTCTAAAATTGTAGTTATTCTCTCTTTTTCTATTCCTTTAATGTTGATCTTTAAAATTTTATCATACATACTTAGTGTATAAAGTTTATCAATATTCATTCCATATTCTTAGCAAACACAAGGATTGTTGAGCACTGTCCATCATCTCTGCTCCCCTTTAGCTAACGTCATCTTCCATTTTACCTCCATCTTATTTATGACTATTATTATATTATACATATATATTAGAAGAATCCAAATCTAACTGAAAGATATAGGTTAACAATTAGCATTCCAGTTAAGTATGATGAATTAATCACATAAATACCTGTGCTTCCTCCTGAAATTCCATAAATAGTGAGATAGATAGATATAGATATAGATATATAGATATAGATATATTGCTCAGACAAAGGTAATATAGAGGAGAAAAAAGATATAAAAATTTGCAAGCTGGAAAACAAAAGAACAAGGGCTGTTTTGTCTGAAAACAGACTAAACAGAGCTGAGAATTTGGAAACTAAAATTAGGAGTGGGAAAAATAGAGAAGCATGGTGATTTATAGCACAGAATCCTCAGGAGCCTCAGGAAACAGCCACACCAGATAACTGGGAGTGTGAGTGAGAGTGGAGTGAAAATCCCACTAGTCAAATGCTTTAGAGCCGATACATTTTTCACCAAACTATCTATTTAGTGATGTATCCATCAGTCCTTTAGTGAAATCAGACTAATTTTTAACCTTAATGTGTCAGGTTACCCTGCACAGCCCACTGAGCCCACTGAGACATATGATGACATCCAGATGACGAGAGCCTCAAATCTTTACAAGATATTTTCTCAAGGAAATTCATATCTTTTATTTCCTGATTTTTATTGCATTTTTTTTCTAAATTAACACATCTCTATCTTTAACAACATCAGAAGTAAAAGGAGGCATTTTAAGTTACAGAATAAAACTAATACTCAATAAAATTGTTAAGTAGAAGTTGTTTTAATACTAGGAAAAATGGAAATATTAAGTGATTTTTAGTTTTCAGACATTCTAACAGTTTACACATTTTAAAGTCTTATTATAATAAAGTAATTACTTTAAAAATGTTTGACTTACAGGTGCAGTATAGATAAATGGTGTAAAATATCAGTAATTTTCTGGAATGAAAATCCAGTTGTTTTGCTTAATAGAGGTAAAGATAACTGGCTCTTTTATTTAGTAATATGAGTTCCAAATCATTTCTCCGAAATCAAAATAGAGTCAACACTCAAAATATGTGCCCTGGAAAAACTAAAACTTGCAAAATATGTCATATAGTGCCCCAAATTTGCACAACTATGAAGTAATGAATCCCCATTCAAGTCTTCTGAATTCATATCCAATAGTTCTACCATGAAAGTTATTGTTCTTGACTAGATCTTTTTTCAGTAATATAAAGGTATTTCTGCTAGCCAACCAGAGCTTCCACAGTCACTGGAATATAAAGAAAATAAGTTTAGTATTTTAAAAATGTGACTACAGAAAACAAACTGTATTGCATGTGCGTGTTCCTAACTTTCCATCAACACACTCCAGCATGGTACCCCATTGCTCTTCTTTCCTAATCCTGACTCTGACTGCTGCCTCCATGCTGGGAATATCACTTTTTTGGCTCGTAAACCTTACTCCTTGGACTCTCATAATGAAAAATATATCAGTTCTTCTTTTTTTCTCCACACTTCATTCCAAAAGAATTAGAAGTGGCTTTTTAAAATGCCACATAGTATAAATAAGTGAGGAAACATGCCAAATGTATGTGGTTTGTGCCTTAACATATTAATGATGAATTTTCATATCAGTAGAAGGCGCATGAAAGGCCAGTGGGCCTTAGAGTTTCCTAAATGTGGCTGTTCTCAAAATAAATCCTCTAACCTGTCACACCTGCAGGAAAATGTCCATGTGCAAGAACAACTCCCATCAGTGGGCACCTTAAAGACTGCTCTGCGTGCGTGTGTGTTTGTGTGCTTCTGTGTACTCATATGTGTACACATATGTGAATGTGTATAAAATCATATTATCTGTACATTTTTATGTGCATAGCCTGATTTTAATCTTATTATCTGGGTCCCACAATTTAGAGACACATGATTCTGTTTTTCCTTTGTACTCTTCCCTGTGGGCAGCTGTTGGTTAATAGCAGAAATCTAACAATGTAGAAAGAGCAGATGAAGAGTTGAAAATTACATTTAATTAAAAACTGAATGCTAGGAATAAAGTGAGATATGGATAATCACTATTAACACCTCTATTTCTCCCTTGTCCATCAGTAACGTCTGAGCATTGAAAAAAATTAAAGCTGATAATTGCCACGACAGCTTAAGGGAGATAATTAGACTGTAGGTATTACTGAAATAACATGAAAAATACTAAAATAAAGTACATGAAAAGAGAAAATTAAGTGAGTAAATATAAAGTATTTATGATTCTATTTAATTACATATGAGTAAAGAATTAACTATCAGCACAGGGAAAATATTTTACTTTTGAAATGTTGCCCAAAATAAGCAACAACATATCTGGAAAATTAGAAAAGCGTATTTCAAGTTTTACTAATTATAACGTAAGTTATTTCCCATCTTCCCTTCTCAGTGCTTTGGGTGGTCTAATAATTAAATTGACAGAATAATAGGAGAAAATCAAATTTAATTTTGTATATACAGCAGCTCATAAAAATATGAGACTAAAGAAATGACCAAGGTAGGCAGATTTTGTACCTTTTAGACACAGAAACAATAAATATAGGAAGATTTGGAAAAAAAAAAAAAAGATGTTTAGGCTAGGGGTAGTAAATTAAAGAAGTAACAAAGTTTGTTTCTTCAACCTTCTCTACCCTGAATTCCTTGTCTCTGGTAAGGCACCCTTCACATGTGAGATTATATTCTGCTTTCAGAGGACAAAGGAGTGTCAGAGTTTCCTTCGTGCACAGGTTGTTTCTTAGTACCTTTAATTCAAAATAATCAATATGGCAAAGTGGCATATTTGGGGGCAGCCTGTCCTCAACCCCATCATTATTGAAACAGAGTGTTTGGTTACATCACATAGGGGATAGTACTGTAGGAGCATTTGTACTTTTATTGTACTGTAAATTAACAAGCATTACACTTTAGCAATCAGTTTTTAGCACTTGCTAAATTTCTACTTTATTCCCAACAATCATAGTCCAAATCTTACGGCTTCTGATGAATACACAATGTGGCACACCTATGTAAGTTTATCCATGATTGGTCCCCTAAAATCTATTATCATGATACACATTGACAGATAAAGTTACTCTTTCAACATAATTTTTCATTTTGTCATTTTCAATCTTATAAATGGAAAGTTTAGGTTGTCAGAATCAAAAGAAAAACTAAATACAAAGACTTCTCAGCATGAAAAAATGAGTCCTTCCTAAATTTGCATGAGCATCTTTCCAGAGCTCTCAGAGCCCAGGAACAACAGAAGAGCCCTGAGTTACTCATTTCATTTTCTCTGTAAACTCATTGGTCAAGGAGATGAAGGGTTAAAAAAAGTAACAAAGGTCTCCCCAGCACGGCCACATACTCATTTCTCTATGGAAATGTATTTTTCTCATAAGCCTCATATGTTTTATGTGGTAGGTAAATTTCCAGCCCACCAGGAGGACTCTATATAGCCTATAATATTTCTTAAACAATAAACAGTAGAAGGAGAAGAAGGAGGAGATATTATATGAATCACCTCAAAGATTAAATATAGCTTAATTTCAAGTACCTTTAGTAATCAAATAGTTATGCAAATTAGCTAAGAGCTCAATGATTATTTATAATTTTTTAAAACGCCATACTCGGAAACTAGATTATAAGCACTTTGGAGCCCACTGGAAAGTGGGGTACAGTTTGTACATTCAATGATACACATCATTACACTGTTCTCGTACATGATAGAGAATGTAAGAATTCAACACGAGGATCCACACTGGACCTTTTTAAAAATGAGTACTGTATTTTGTTAAAAAATTCCAAAGACTGTATGTTTCCAATAATTGATCAGCAGCCTGTTCACACAAAATAAAACTGGTGTTAAAGAACATGAGCTTTGATAAAAGAAGCCCATTTCTAAGATCTATCACTTTGATCAAATTACCCTATCTAAGCCTGTTTCTCAGATAGAAACATAGGGTTCATAAGAACCTAGTCCTTACACACTTTACAGACTGTAGTGAGACTCAAACTAGATGATGCGTGTAATGAGGAAAAGACAATGGGATATGAATTACCTTATTAACAAAATTTACAAAATAATTATCATTATTTAAAAATTTAGCTTTATTCATATATTTTACTCCTGTAAACAGGTAATAAAACAGGTTAAAACAAGTGAGCTGCTCAGGAAGAGAGGGCACTTCTGGACCTCATGGCAGCCCATCACACCACCTTGAAATCCTTCGGGTTCTACCTAGATGTACTGAATGTGGCCAGACCATGTGCTTCAGACCTTCCTAAATATCTGCCTCAGAAAAATGTAGAGCATATTCTTGTAATAACTATTTTAAAAATAAATTTTGCAAGACCTTTGTTTCATTGTAGGAGGTTTCTCTTCCAAATACAGACTGGAGCAAATTCTTTGTCTAGCACTTCTACATATTTTATAACAGAACAACCTTCTTATTGTCATTGTATTGATGAAGAAACTGAGAGGATCAAGTAGGTTAAAATATTTATCCAAGATCCCACAATTTTAAATGATAAAGTGTATAATTAAACCCAGGGTTCTTAACTAAAATTATATCTGTTGTAATTACAAGGTCATAATAGAGGCCACCTTAATTTTATGGGTAATAATTACATTAAATTAAATCTTTTGTAGTTATTTTAGGATGTTGTACAATTCACAATTTTATAGGCTGACACAGAATTTTGGTGGTAAATTTTTAAAAACCTCTAGAAATTAGAAATGGAAATTCACATTGCCCAATTTATTTAATAAAGCTAAATAAAACTTTAGTATGAAAGTTAGAAAGGGAGCCAGGAAAAATGAAAATTAAAAGGCAATCTCAGTCATCAGAGTAGATGCAAGTATCCTAAGCATGGATTCTTGTAAATGAAATCCATATATGTACATACATTGTAAGCAAATGGGATTTATTTCTGGGATAAAATAAAGGTTTAATATTAGAATATCAAAGTTATGTACAGTATAATCATATCAGTAAGTGAAAAACCGATAACATTTAATATTAAGGTCTGCTAAAAATGTCAGTGAACTACAGAATAGAAGGGAAATTCCTTTTACAACCCTTGGTATCTTTTTTCTGTGTCCCTCACAGCTTCCACCTGATGTTCTTTATAACTCCACTGTTGTTGTTATAACTCTACTGAGGTATGACCTGTATTGAGGTATAATTAACATATAACATTATATTAGTTTTTGGTATAAAACATAACAATTCAATATTTGTATACACTGTGGGATGATCACTACAATAAATATGTTACTGAATCTAAGCTCATTATGCTTACCACATAATGGGCCAATTAAGCCCGAGACAAGGTGTTGGGGCAGGGAATAGTGACTTTATTCAGAAAGCCATCAGACCAAGAGGATTGTGGGTTAGTGTTCCAAAGAGCAATCTTACCTGAGTTAGAATTCAGGCTTCTTTTATACTAGAACAGGAGGGGATGTGGCTGGTTGTTGCAGACTTCTTGGTGCAGGCCAGACCCCAGAGAGGATGTGAATCCTTTGTTCTTGCAGCTGTCCATGTAGCTCTGATCACCATATTACTGTAAGTGTCCAACAAGACAATTATTTTTTTGTTCTGTAATTTTTATCTCTGTATGAATGGAAAAGTGTTATATTTTTAAGGTCAGAGCCTTGAGAATGGGCTATCCTGTATATTTCATGCTATAGGCAACATTCCTTTGCAAAGGTGCAGAGCCAGCATGACTAAGCACAGGCAGCAGAGCACAAAGGTTAGAGCTAAAGGAATAGATCCAACATGGAGTCAGGCTTGTTCTTCTCTTTCAAATCTAGTTATCATCCATCACCATACATAGTGTCAACAACAACAAAATTAATCAGTAGTCAATGTAAGAATAAATGGTAAATTTTATTTGAGCCAATCTGAAGATTATAACCTGGGTGAGAACTTCTCAGAGAGCTCTAAGAACTGTTCTGAAAAAGTAAAGGGGGCGAGGCTAGTATATATGTGACTTTGGTAAAGTGGTATATATGTGCAATCAAGCACTCATCTTGGTAGAAGGTTACTGCTACTTCTGAGGAAGAGAGATCTTAGTTAATTGTTTTAACACTTCTCTAAGTATGGGAAGAGGCAAGAAACTGAGTTCCTAAAATTTTCTCGTGAAAATACTTAACTATCTTAGGGCCAGTTCTGCCAGGTGTTCCACAGTACAAAGTGCCTCATCTTGATCTTCACCCAGAATTCCTTTCAGGACGTACTGTAGGTCAGTGACTACAATGGCTAATGACTTGATTCTTGTAGAACTGGATGGTGGGCAACATTCTTTATCTTAAAATCCCTTCCCTTTTGGTCTTAATTTCAACCAAGGTTTAGGAGGCATTTCATGACTAATTTGCCCCATAGTTCTAGGAATGCTCAATCCCAGGTCTGTGTTGATTTCTTGATAGGTCACTCAACGTGCTATTACTGGTCTAGGCCTTGTTAACAGTAACTGAAGAGGAGTCTCTCGACCTCCTGTCTTACTGGTCTGTTACAGTCCAGGAAATTGTTCCCTCTTGGTGCTTCCTCTCATACCTAGATTTACACTACTACAATCATTGCTCTTATGGGACTACATATTTGATCAATTGTTTCAAGTCACCTAACCATCATTAATTTTATCAGAGGCTCAGTCACACATTTGTTTATGCAAGAAACAATAACCTTGTAAAAGAGGCAGGATACAAGTAATAAAGCTAGTAATGTTATAAGGTCATAAGTATTTAAGCTAAGAACTTCCCTTAGGTGTGGCTCAGTGTCTCCCCAGGTTGTCTGACCAGTCTGTTCTGCGCCAATCACTATCTTTAAAGGAAATTATATATTGGCATCATACCTAAAGTTCACCTAAGGTGTCTGCACGTACAAGGCAAGTGGTGGGTCATCATGGCACCTTACAGGACTGAGAAAGAAATGTTATCGTCTAAGGAGTTACCTGGCTGGTACCAGAAGAAGGAAAATTGATCTTTATGGTTGATCAGGTATTTCTGCCCTTGGGAAGGTCTGATTAACACAAAATGAAGATGCACAGTGCACACTGGAAGGGTGGGAGGAGATCCAAATGGGCAGAGAAAGAATTTTATGTTTAAATTTTTCTTGTCTTGCCTTAAAATTTGAATTTTACTTCATAAGTAGTTAATTTATTCATTTTTGTGATGAGGACATTTAAGATTTACTCTCTGACCCCCTCACCCATTTTTGCCCACCCTCACCTCCATCCCCTCTGGCAACTAGCAATCTGTTCTCTGTATCTCTGAGCTTCCTTAATGAGTTAGAAGGTATCACTTATAAAAGAAGAGCAAAACACTACACTCAAAGGTGAAAGCTTAAAATCCTTCCTTCAAAACAAACAAACAAAAATACCAAATCTCATTTTAATTATTTCAGTTCATTGTTTCCTCTGATAGTCCTAAGCAATGTAATAATCTAATAAGACAGTTTAAGAATTAGAAACAAAAGAAAGATCTCATTACTCACAGATGATACAGTATTGTTAAAAATAGGAAAGTTTAACCAGGTTGCTTCATATACAACAGTCGATTGCTTTTCAATATGCCAACGTGAGTTAAATATGTAATATTGCAAAGGACTATTTAAAATAGCAACAAATTCAGAAGGTTTATAGAAGTTAACCTAAGAAATTATGCACATGACCTTTATAGAGAAAAGTTATAAAACTGTATTAAAAATGTTTTAGAAGCTCTAGTAAAATGGAGACATATATACGTCCATGTGTAGGAGGATAAAGTGTCACAAAGATATCAATTACTTACAATTTTTTCCATAAAATCAATGGGATTCAAATTAGTTTCTGTTTATGTAATTTAAAAGGATGGTCACACATGTTACTGATTCCAATATTTGTATCTTTTTTTTTTTAACATCTTTATTGCGGTATAATTGCTTTACAATGCTGTATTAGTTTCTGCTTTATAACAAAGTGAATCAGTTATACATATACATATGTTCCCATATCTCTTCCCTGTTGCATCTCCCTCCCTCCCACCCTCCCTATCCCACCCCTCCAGGCTGTCACAAAGCACCAAGCCAACATCGCTGTGCCATGCGGCTCCTTCCCACTAGCTATCTACCTTACGTTTGTTAGTGTATATATGTCCATGCCTCTCTCTCGCCCTGTCACAGCTCAAAAGGCACAGGACAAACAGTCAGTAACACAATCCCAAGGAAGGAGAATATGCAGCATTGCATTACTCGATATCAAGATGCACCCCAAAGCTATACTAATTAAGTCAATCTTTGATTGGCTTGGGGTTTACAGTCTGTCCAATGGAATAGGATAATGATCCCGTAAATAGACCTACATAGAGGAAGGGGATGCATGACAGAACTGGGAATGCAGATGAGTATGGGAAGAGTGCCTGCTCTGTAAGTTATCCTAGGATAATTGGCATTCCACCTTAAAAGACAAAGGAGAGGGCTTCCCTGGTGGCGCAGTGGTTGAGAGTCTGCCTGCTGATGCAGGGGACGTGGTCGTGTCCCGGTCCGGGAAGATCCCACATGCTACGGAGCAGCTCGGCCCGTGAGCCATGGCCGCTGAGCCTGCGTGTCCGGAGCCTGTGCTCCGCGACGGGAGAGGCCACGAGAGTGAGAGACCCACGCACCGCAAAAAAAAAAAAAAAAAAAAAAAAAAAAAAAGACAAAGGAGAAAGAAAGGGCTGTAAAGAGTCTATACAGAGTCAATACTAAACAATCCTACCATAGACAGCTGGCCGAAATGTTTTTACACAGGAAAGTGGCATGATTTGATTTGTGTTTTACTTCCTATCCTGTGGGTGACTATTAAAGGAATTTTCTCTGATAATCTATTTCCATTTGCCAGTGAAAGGAAAATATTGTGATCATAGGTGTTGTGCTTCCTTTCACAATGATTGCTCATTGCTTTCAGAGAAAAATGTGTTCAACTGTTTGACTAGTTGTCTCTCAGCGTGTCTTGCAATCACGTAATTTCTTAAATCTGCCTCTGTAACTCTTATTTATTATATATTTCCTTTGGCTACATGGAGGAGTCTCTGCCAATCTTAAACTACACTTTCTGGCTTTGCATTTCAGTAGTACTTGTTTTGATACCTTAATTTTTTGCATTATACAATTATACTTGCTCTATAAATTATGTCATTGACTCACAGTTCATGGACTAATCAATCTGTGAAAATCTATGACAAGAACAAATATTTCATAATTTATTTAAAAATATACTTACTTCCCACAAATGCATTTTCAAATGGCATAAACCTTTAAATTGACAGGAAAAAAACAAGCATTTTTGAAAGCATTAGTGGAGTGTTTAACAAACTTGGTACAATAGTAAACAGTGGGTGAAGGTTAATTTGCTTACTTTCTCCTGCTTTATTTGTAGATATTAAGCTAATTGAGATGAATTTAAATGGACTACATAAATTTGGATTTTAAGGTGAATTAAACACAATTTAGAGAACGTGGAACTATATAGTATTAAACATGGAGAGTATTTTGTATTGGTAAAATCCAAGCTCCTCTTTCTAGAAAAAATGGAAATTAACAAAACCAAGTCACATGGTATTCTGCAGCTGATAATGTGGTTGTGATCTGCTCACTGGTAGAATCAAGACTGAGCACAGGCTTCTTAATAAACTAAGTACACCTTCCTATATGAATTATATTTATGTAATACATATAATCTTTTCTCAAACTGAAACTTCATTTAACAGACAAATTTGCACACACACACACCCACATATCACAAATGTCCACTATTTTTTCCTAGATATTACCTCCAAGACATATGAAATAATAAAGGATCATTTGCATTTGCATTTTCAGTTGCAAATTATTTCTTAACATTTAGTTAGTGATACATACTCCAGCGAGAAATACATAGTTTGCTATGAATGTTTTTTGAGTTTGAGTGATTATTCATGGATTACACTGATGTTGACAATAATCTACTAGAAATAGGGTTAAATAATATACATTCTTTTTAAAGTGTCCTGTCTTTATAGAGTCATTATCAAACTATTAATATTGTAGGAGAGCCTGGTATTCAGTTATTCTCTCATAAATTTCCAACTTACCTGTTTAATCTTACATATAGTACACTAACCGCAAAAAAAGACTCCATTCTTTGAAATGTGATATGCTAAACCATAAAATCAAAGGAAAAAGACTCAGCTAAGAATTACTTACTTTTTCTATGTATTTATTTTATTAAAGGAAAATGTGCTGTTGGAGTAATTGTTCATAATTTATCAAAGAAGAATATTATACACATTGGTTGTATTTCGTTTGTTCTAATTTAAATATGTATTTATGCCTCAGAAGCTATATTTGCCATTTCTTCTAAAATATATTTATTCTATTATTCTTCTAATATATTTAAAACCCTTCTTTGTGCTATGGGGGAAGGCAGGGTTACTGGCTTCTGATTTTTCACTGAAACAGCTTTGAAGTTTTCTTTATCTTCATGCATTAGAGCTGGCTATGGCTTACTGTGCACTGGAAATTCAAATAGTTTTGTGTCAAAAATTTCAACTGCTC
Organism: Lipotes vexillifer; assembly: GCF_000442215.2. Classification (NCBI taxonomy): domain Eukaryota; kingdom Metazoa; phylum Chordata; class Mammalia; order Artiodactyla; family Lipotidae; genus Lipotes; species Lipotes vexillifer. Next base: position 188,984 of record NW_006774859.1, read on the forward strand.
ACCAGCATCAACCAAATTTCACATAATTTTTTTAGTGACTAGACTCATTTGTATACTCAATATGCACGGTTAGAAATGAAGGTAAGAACTATGTCTCAGAAGGAGAAGCAGAGGCAGGAAGTTGGAGATGAAAGTTAAGGTCTCGGGCTTGGACATGTGATTTGCACTTCAAGTCTTTGATCTGCTAATAACCAGGAAACAAAGTATGAATCTGGGAAGTACTGGGATACCAACTTCATCTGCGGTGAACCCTACCCTGATGTCTCAGTGGGAACTGACCCCATCCTTATCTCCAGTGGAGGGCTTCATGTGTGACCCAGTTCTAGCCAGTCAACTACTAGGAGAGGTTCATTCTACACTTGGGAAAATTCTTCCTTCCTCTTTTGAAAACTGAATGACTAGGAACACAAATAAGAAGGTATGTCACTTAAGCTACCACTGGCCACCATTTTAGAATCAGGAGAAAAGCAAGCCTTAGATTAAATCTTGCCATGTGAGTAGAAGAACAGAGACAGAAGAAATCCAGCTCTTTTATGAGGACACAGCTGAGCCTCTACATACACAAGCATCCATCTGGAAGCCTGTCCTATCCTTGAACTTCCTTTTACATAAGCCATTAAATTTCCTTGTTGCTGAAGCTACATTGAACTGGGCTTTCTGGTTAGTTACACCAAAAGCATATAACCTCATTCAGAGGTATAATTATAAAATGAGGGCATACAATTCAGATAACAATTCTTCTATTTGAAAAAAATGAAAACCAAAATTCAGGAACTTGTAATCTAGATAATGAAAAATGTATGGAATTATAGCCCATCATTACTGAATATAGTCTCTATACATATCTTTTCTTCACAAAACCATTCTGTAATTCCCACCACCACTTTTTTTAATAGATTAAGATTTTCACTAAGGGAGATGTCAAATAAAATCTGTATTCATGCATTTGAATAGGAAACACTACAAATATGGTTGAATACTCTATGCAAAATATTTCCTGATTTTTTTAAAATTCAAACATAAAAAAATGTAATTTTCCAACCACATTTAAACAAAATTAATTATATTTTCCATAAGAGATAGTGTTTTTACATGTTTAAGAAAACCAAGCACTTGGGGTAGAATGCTGAACCAAACATATATGGCTCTTGACCTCATGTAGCTTACAACTGACTGCATGTATGTATGGGCTTTTATTACAGAGCACTAATCACATGATGGCAAAGCCACTTAATCTTTTTAGTCCAAAAAAATACCTATCTTAAAATAATGAAATTAAAGTAAGTTTTGAGTTAGCTATTGTTGGAAAATATATTTCTTTCTGAACCATTTTAAAGATATATAGTGTTTTCTTTATTTCACCAATGTTGAGTACATCCATGTTGTAATGTTAGTCTTTTTCTGAAAATGTATTATGCTTTTTTACATTTTGAACTTTAAATATAACAGATATTTGTCTCCATTCACAATTCATTCAAATAAATGGATGAAACTTTCCAAATTATTTAATGTTTTGCCTTCAACCTCATCATTAAAACTCTACAAGGAAAAAATACTTGTCTATATAACATAACAACTAAAACAATTCAAAAGCCAAAATTGAAGGCATTGTTAATATTTTCAATCTTTAAGCAACTTTCTAATGAATTCCTTGATTTAAAATATATATATATGTTTTTATGTCTACAAAGCACAAATGTTTTCTGTCAGTATTTTGAACCTTCTTATTTCTACTTAAAATGAAATATTTTCTTTGAGGTTTAGCTGATTATTTCCTTAGAGCTTTTTACAAGTTTGAAAATTTACACAATGAGTATTTCTAAAGCTTTATTGAAATCTTAAAATAAGAAAAATACTCTGCATAAAATGTAAACCGTGTTTAAGTTTTAAAATACAGATTTTATGAAGAGTGTTATCCTATGATGGGCAGTAAACTAAATCTCACATTGTTCCATGAATAATCTCTTCTATCAATATTAATTGTGAAAGAATAAACAATTTGGAAGTTTTAAATGAGAGTTTGTATATATGTATGTGTGTCACAGAAGGAGGACAGAAAGGAGAGAGATTCAAATTCATGGTTACAGGAATATCATCAATCAGCAAGGATCAATCAAGTATTTATCAAAGAAAAGTAACTTTTAATAATGATATAATTAACTTAGAGAAATAAGCTAACTAGGTTTCATTAATCATATATTTATAAATTTAAGAAATTAAATTGTCAAAGTATTTTGCTCAAAATGTCTCTGTGTTTTACTTGAAAGACTAAGGCTAATTAAAACATAATCATTCAGAAAGCAAAAGAAAAACAAAGAGAAAGAGATGTTTTTTAAGACGCTGAGATAATATAGCATTGTTACAAAAAGGTGGCAGTTCCTTTATTTGCCAATATTCTTTGTCAGCCCTCAAACACCACCAATCAAATTAACAATGACACAAATCAAAATTTTGTACCAACATCTTATATATACAATAAGGATGTCTTTAGAAAATGTTCTTATTTCTGGTGACCTGTAACATAAAATCTAGGTAAGAGTACTTGAAGATCTAGACATCCCTACCCTCCAATGAAATTTGATCATGATGCCTCCAGTACATATAAATTATGTCAAACCATGGTGACAATGACAAAGAAAATAGGTGCCCAAGCTTGTCATAGGTAGAAAAGAGTCAGGTCAGAGCCATTTCAGAAAACATTATGCTAACGTTATAATGTGATGTCCAACTATTGAACATTTCCTTCCAACATAAATTGTATTTTCTTTCTGACTCCACAGATATCAGTTGTGTTTGTTATTACGGAGATTCCTATCTAGAATTTCGGAATGTGTTTTTAAATCCACAAAATAACATATCCCTAGAATTTCAGACCTCCAACGCCTATGGACTCCTGCTCTACATCAAACAAGACTTAGATTCAGGAGATGGACTTTTTATTCAATTATTTATTGAAAATGGTACTTTAAAGGTAAGTCAAATTTATTTAACATAAATTTTATGAAGTTGTTATGATTCACCACTTTAGTGGTTATTATCAATATAAAATTTAACCTTAATTATGTCTTTTATACCCACCACCAGGCTGTGTGTCCTGTTTTTTGTAATTTCTTCCTGTTCGGTGTACACTATTGATATGTCAAAAGAGTATACGCTTTAAATAGCGTTCATTCTCTTCTTTTCTCTATATTTTCAACTTTTCTTCCACAATTATATTTCCCAATTTCTCAATTATAATTGCTGCAAATTTTTTATAACTTTAATGGCAGACGTGATCTGGGAACACTTGGGAAACCCCAGGTTTCTTTCAAAGGATCTTTAAGGGGAACACTCTCTTTATAATAACACTAAGATGTTATTTGTCTTTTTCGTACTCATTTTCATAAGTGTACGTAGTTTTCCAGAAGCTTCATGATGCGATGTCATCCCTCTGATCACTAGTGTAATGTGTACTTATATGTTTTTGTGTTTTAAAAGTCTGTTTTAATTTTAGTATTATACATATTGATAGATATAATCCAATACACAAAACTCTTTAGGGCCCTCAATAATTTTTCAGAGTGCAAAGAGGTTCAGATATCAAAAATTTGAGACTGCTCACTTAAAACTTGCCAGTGTTTATAACAATCTTCCTTTAAAAGTCCAAAATTACACAGCTAAATTTTGAAGCCAATGTTGAATTGAAAATGCATGCTCTTTTCCCAAGACCATTGTACCTTAACAAATCGCCTCATATTCCTGTTCTAAATACTCAGATTAAGGAAGTCATCAAGTCGTCACTGCAATAAGGTAATTAACTCAACACAGTCTAGTATATGAAACATGACAACAGTATTTTAGATGTTATTTAAATATGATATGAATTTCCATAAAAGTGTGAGGTACACCTTCTAACTTAAATAAGCCAAGTTGTACAAGTTTGATTTTCTTTAAATACTCACCTTTCTTAAGTAATATAACACATATACACAATTTAGTAAAATGTCTGATATAAACAAATGTCAACCAGATGTAGCAGATTAGTAGTGGTAGCATTATCTTTATTCAATTATCCATTTTTTCACTCATTCATTGAACATTTATCCATCCCCAGTGACAGTGCCAGTTTGTGAGGATTAAATGGTAAATAAAACACACTTTGTTCTCATATTGCTTCAAATTGATTACAGATAATAATAACAGGTGAAAATGGAACAAGAAAATAGAATTATGTAATGAATAGAATACTATAATGAGTCATCAAACATCAGTCTGACCCTTTAAGATAAGGTTTGCTGATCCCTGCTCTACAGCATTTTCCTCGACTAAGACCAGAAATTTCTGTTAGTCTTATAATAAGCAGAAAACATGAAGAGATCAAATATAAGGAACTATCAAGCACACATAATATTGAGCCCTGGTCACGTCCAGCACATTTTTCTACTCCTAACTCAGCTCACAATTCAGCCAGCCCCTCTCACCACAGTGGATGTCTCCAGAGACATGGTGAGCCACACCAGAGACTTGTAGAATTATCGGTGAAAATATGTATGAAATAATGGAGAACAGAGATTTCTTTCACTTTCAAGTGGATAAAAATAAATTCAAATTAGCTGAACTAAGACATTTAGGAATTATAAAACTGTAATGGATGAAGAAAGGTGTAGAATTTCTTTCTTTTAGGTTTTATGACAAAGAAAACATATATATTGATACTCTGTAATAATTACTATAATTTATTGGATTGCAATTACGTGTTGGGCTTCAACTTAAGAAAATATATTAAGATCATGGACTCTAGAGCAAGAATGTTAGAGTTGGAACACCAGCTCGGCCATTTAGGGGTTTTGAGGTCTTGCAAAATTTAAGCTGTCTGGGCTGGAGTTTACTCACTCATGAAGGAGGGTAGTAAATGTAGGTGTGAGGTTTAAATTAGTAAGTGGATAAATATTGTGAAGTTAGTGTAATACAATGGGTGAGTAAGTAAAGGCATATAAACTCATAGAAGAAAGCCTGGGACATATTAATCCAATATGAGGAGGAGGTATTTCTCTCTGTATCTCACAAAGACCTCGCAGCCCAGTGGAGGTTCTCAGAGTGTTCGGAATTACACATGCTCTTTGAACTCTTTCAAAGATAGTAGATCAGGAATTGTTACTCCGTTGTGTCAGTCCAAAATCCATGTTCTTTCCACACCCATCATTGTAATGATTTAAAGGAAATTTCAGTGCTATCCTATCTTTATGATTTTAAGATTTTCCTTATTCTGCTATGATTTTTCGAGACTATGTTCCAATTTTCTCATTCATTTTGAAAGTATAATCATATGGGGAATGTATTTACATTACAATTTTCACGAAAGATATATTATGGTTGAACTCTTCCAGTGATCATAATTTAAGACCTATTCAAATTCTAGAAATGCAGAATTGTTAGTCAAATATTTTTTAGGAAATTTAAGTTTCAAAGATAAATGTATCAAAATTAATTTTTAAAACTATTTCATTGGCTCTTTCTAATAACAAGGAGGTAAGCAGGTACATCCATGTTGGGACTCAAATGTCAGTCCCTTCACTTATTAGCTGTATCACGTATCACTGTGCCTCCCTGACTGGAGCAGATAACTCCCCCTCAGTTTCCACCTCTGAATAAAGAAGGTAATAAAAGAGTAGTACCTACTTCACAGATTTTTTTGTGTTTTGTTTTTTTTTTTGTTTTTGTTTTGTAAGGAAGCAATCAGCTGAAACCTATAAATTACTTTAAAAATCCATGGTACAGAGTAACAATCACAGTAGCTATTGTTTTATATATATATCATAAAGGACCTATTTTTAATAAAAGAAAAAATTCAAATACAATTAATAAAATCATCCATTAAATATTTTTAAATGTTTAACTTTTACATCCCTGAAGATAGGAATTAATAAGACTTAGCTGTACCTGAAAAATAATTTTCTGATATATTTGAACAAAACAAGGAGATTACCACCCCCCATACACACACATTGTTGGCCAGTAAATTATCATTTAAACTTAAGTAACTGTTTTAACTAACAACATAGATCTCCTAGTGATGTACATAAGAAATAGCTAAATTATTATCCATGCTCCCAAAAATATTAAATATTAAATCTGGTCACCTTGATTGCATACTAGACACAGCATAAAAATGCAATAGACAAATGTGGCCTTTTATTAGTTACACATGGCTTGAGAAGAATGTACAGCCAAAGGTCATGCCACTGATTTTCTGGTAAAGTATATGTAGATATATTTGATTTTGAAAATCTCAGTGTTGTTTAACATAGTTCTTAAAGTGAACCCTCAGTAGATAATTTTATAAAGGAAAGGAACCTTTTTGAGATGACCAAATATCATAAAAATTTAAGATATATAGCATTATGTGTACCTTTGGGTTACATGTGGGAAGATATAGACATACAAATTTAATGTAGCTGGATGCATAGGAGTTATGAAACACTATGCAACTGTGTTTCTTTAACTTATATGTGGCTTACAGATCTCTAATAGATATGCTAAAGACTATAAAGGCCCTTTCTGGGAAAGAATGGCCACAATATAACTGATATACATTCAGGAACATGCTGTTGAGAGGATGTAGGCCACTGCAGCCCATTCATGGAATTCCCAGGGGTGTCTGGCCAAGCATTATCTACTATAGACATGATTTGCTCCTTTTAAAACCATAACTCAGTTGGTCCAATTAACAATAATCCCACAAATGGCCATAGCCCCCTTCAATCCTCTGGAAGTTTAGGATGAATGATTAAATTTCATAATCTTTAAGTTTCCCTTGTTTGACGTTAACATCACTGTCTAGATGGTATACACTAGTGTTTGCATTGCTCAGTAACTAGAATCTAAGGAAAATTGCCTATTAACATTCACTCCCAGCTAGCAGAAGCTGCCTTTCTCAACCAGGCTCCCCAGAATACAAGAGAAACCAGAAGTGTGTGTGTGTGTGTGTGTGTGTGTGTGTGTGTGTGTGTGTGTATGTGTACATGTGTATGGTTTATGTGTATGTATATAACATGTATGCATTTATGTGTTTTAATTCTAGCACTTATTAGTTGAACACCTTGAGCTGTCACTTTAATTTTCAGACTTCTTATCTCTCCAACACAATAATATATTACTGGTAAATTGTAATGTTCAATACAAAAATAAGATGTTAATTTCACACTGAAAAACTGTTTGAGGAAAAAATTTTTTTCCCCGTAGTACCACTTTTTCTGTGCTGGTGAAGCAAAATTGAAAAGCATTAACACTACTATTAAAGTGGATGATGGACAAAAGTATACACTGCTTATCAGGTAAGATACATTTTTTATTTCCACTTCATCTCATATGCAGCAAAGACTATTTCTCTGGATATTGTTCTTGAACTTTAAAGTGGAGGCTCTCCAGATTAATATTCACATATTCTTGTATGTAAATGAATGTTCATCAAACCATTCTGTCTTTTCTATATGTCCTAAAATAGTACTGGGGAAAGAATGTTATAGGAATTATATTATCAAGGAATTTACATAAGCAGATTTACAAAAAGAAGCCCTGAAAGCCTCACAATGTTTCCCACTTAAAGGAGTTGTGAAAACAAACCGGTATTTCTTTGAATAAACAAAGTCAAATATATTCACTATAGAAAATGTGGAACATTCAAAAAAACATAAAGAAGAAAAGTAAAATGATCCATTATACCACAATTGATATAGAGTAATGAATATATATTATTATATTCCTAAAACCTGCATTTGAAGTTGACTTTACCCCCCAAATCCTCACCAACATCAGATATAATTTTGCCAATCTATTAAGTGAAATTGACATTTTCCCCTAATTTGCATTTTTTTAAATTTTTAGTAAGGCCTAATTTTTTTTTTTTTTTGCGATACGTGGGCCTCTCACTGTTGTGGCCTCTCCCGTTACGGAGCACAGGCTCCGGACGCGCAGGCTCAGCAGATATGGCTCACGGGCCCAGCCGCTCCGTGGCATGTGGGATCTTCCCGGACCGGGGCATGAACCCGTGTCTCCTGCATCGGCAGGTGGACTCTCAACCACTGCGCCACCAGGGAAGCCCGTAAGGTCTAATTTTTAATACATAGTATATATTATGTGTTTTGCCTCTCTCCACCTTTTTTTCTAAATAAGTGATATTTTGAAACACACACCATCATCCTTATCCAGTATGTAGACTAAAGTAAATTATTTGGTTATGGCAATAGGTTATTATTTGGTAAAAATAATTAACTGTTTAAAGTGAAAAAAAGAAGAAAGCAAAGAGGCAAAAAACAGAGACTGGGAAGGAAGTAAAAGGAGAAGTTTTAAGGAAGTCTACCCTCTTTTATCCAGAACTACCCAAATCCTATTGTCTAGAATCCAGACTCTTAGGGAAAAATAATGAAAAAACAATTTATTATCAACTAAATTGTGGAAAGGCTACATCACATATACCTTCCCTGACACTCAAAATTCACGTGTGCATTTTAAGACTCCTGAGATCCTAATTTAATAAAGTGTCGCTTTCTTTGCTTAACTCAAGACATGGGCACAGGACACTTTAATGTTTTTCTTCAGCATTTTAGCCTCTTGAATAACCAATGCTGAGGGCAATGCACTTTGGAAAATGCCATCCTAGCCAAGGTGATAGTTTCCCAAGGCAGAGGGTACCATCATCTGGACAGAAAGCAGGTCTATGAACATTGGGGTAGCAGTGAGAATTGTATCACAAAAGACATATTTGCACCCTTCAAAGGAAACAAAGACAGGTGATAAATGGTGGGAGAGACAGAGAGTGCACCAGAAGATGCTATTCTAACTTGGGGAGTGTTGAAAAATGGTTAAAAAATAAATTGAGAACACGGAAACCATAGTTACAGTTTATTAAACACCAATTATGTGTCAAGTCATAATTCTATTACATATACAAATTTACTCATCTCTAAGAACAATTTAATTATTAACTTTTATTATAGTTTCTTTCATTTTTTATTGAAGTATAGTTGATTTACAATGTTTCAGGTATACAGCACAGTGATTCTTTTATACATATATGTATTCTTTTTCATATTCTTTTCCATTATGTAGTTTATTATTAGATATTGAATATAGTTCCCTGTGCTATACAGTAGGACCTTGTTGTTTATGAATTAACATTTTATTATAGTTTTACTATCATTTCCCAGACGTAGAACTAGGAGATATAGAGGTTAAATACAGAAAAAAAAAAAAAAAAAACGGTTTGAAAAGGGCACAATTCCAAGGCTACTCCAAAACGTCTGAATATGTTTTAAGTCATGGGTACAATGACCCACGTTGTAGAAACATAGTATAATTTGATCTCTTATCTTCTTCTACCCTGAAAGAACTGCTGTATGTTCAAGATAAGATAAAGATAAGAATTATAAATGATGTTCCCTGGACTTCCCTGGTGGCGCAGTGGTTGAGTGTCCGCCGGCCGATGCAGGGGACGCATGTTCGTGCCCCGGTCTGGGAAGATCCCACATGCCGCAGAGCGGCTTAGGCCAGTGAGCGATGGCCACTGAGCCTGCGCGTCCGGATACTGTGCCCCACAACGGGAGAGGCCGCAAGAGTGAGAGGCCCGAGTAACGCAAAAATAATAATAATAATAAATAAATAAATATAAATGATGTGCCCTGCAAAAAAGCCTTCAAGCAGCAAGAACAATATTAATTAGCAAGCACTAAACAACCACCATATGCCAGATGCTTTACAGATACATAACTAACTAAGCATCACAGACTGGGAGACTTAAATTACATAAATTTACTTTCTCACAGCTCTGGAGGCTGGAATTCTGAGATCAAGATATCGGCAGGACTTGCAGCAACATGGCTGCAACTAGAGATTATCATACTAAGTGAAGTAAATCAGAAAGAGAAAGACAAATACCATATATCATGTAAATGCAGAATCTAAAATATGACACAAATGAACCTATGTACAAAACAGAAACAGACTCACAGACATAGAGAGCAGATCTGTGGTTGCTAAGGGGGAGGGATGGATTGGACGTTTGGGATTAGCACATGCAAACTATTATATATAGGATGGATAAACAACAAGGTCCTACTGTGTAGCACAGGGAATCGTATTCAGTATCCTGTGATAAACCATAATGAAAAAGAATATTTTAAAAAAGAATATATATATATATATATATATATATATATATATACACACACACACATATACGTGTGTTTGTGTAGTATAACTTTGCTGTAGAGCAGAAATTAACACAACATTGTGAATGAAGTATACGTCAATAATTTTTTTTTTTAAAAGATAATGGCAGGGTTGGTTTCTTCTGACGCCTCTCACTTGGCTTGTATATGACTGTCATCTCCCTGTATCTTTGAGCCATATCCTCTGTGTGTCTGTGTTCTAATTTCCTCCTCTTATAAAGACATTAGTCATGAGGGATTAGAGCCCACCTAATTGTTTCATTTTAACTTCTTATCTCTTTAAAAACCCTACCTTTAAACAGTCACATTCTGAAGTACTGAGAGTTAAGACTTCAACATATGAATTTTTTATGAGTCCATAACACACATTTTGCACATTTCAAAGCTGAGGATCATAGAAAGTAAGCAACTTTCTCAAGATCACGTGGTGCTAGTCAGTGGGAGGGCAAGATGAAAACCCAGATCTCTTAAATTTTTCTACTATAGCATGTCCAGTCTGTGTTTTAGAAGTGACTATATACTGTTTAAAGTGTTTTTTAAAAGAAAAACATTACAACATCTCAGGGGTACCTATTTTTTCTCTATCCTCAGCACATGTCACTTTTAAGGATGTTTAACAGCAAAAAAAAATCACTTTCCTTAAAGTTATATAACTACAATTTGTTTTTTGCAATTTACACACACCATTGCTTTTTACTTTTATGAAAAAGTAGTTGACAACCTGTCTATATCTGGTCTAAGTTATCTAAATTCAGAAATATTTCTTCACAGGTCCTGGGTTTGTTTGAAGTAATGGAAAATTTATATAAATATTCATTTTTCTTATTTTTATCATCTATAAAGAACAAAAGTGGAGCTCCATTAATTTTACTTTTCTACACCTTTAAAACATACTTAGAAGTAAAAGGGAAAAAGAAAATTTCAATTTTAAGTTTAAATCAATTCAGGAATGCTATGGCTACAATTAAAAAAATATGTATTCTGTGTGCACGTTATTCTTTATTTTTTCCTGGACGTGCCGTGCAGCATGTGGGATCTTAGTTCCCTGACCAGGGATCAAACCTGTGAAGTCTCTGTGGCCATAATTTTTTGACCATTAACATACTCTTTAAAGTAAAGCTAATGGTATGCACACGTTTCACTCCCAACTCTACACTCTCATCTTGTTTCTGTTGGATGATGACGTTCCATTGCATATGAATATAGGAGAAGTATCCTTCCTTCCATGCTCTAGTGGAATTGTGGGGGGGGCGGGGAAGCAAGGCTGTGCACCGCCTATGAAGAAGGGCTCTCTCAGAAAGACTGAAACAAATACTCTCTGTGAAAAAGTAACTTGGAAAGCTCATTATTTTTGGAACAAGGAAAGACAGGATTTCTGCAGAGGAGCATGATACTTTTAAAAAAGAAATGTGTGATTGTTTAACCTAACAAAAGCAGGAAGGAAAATATGGAGTGCTTAAATCAGGTGAAATGCACACTGGTATAGTAAAGGTATTAAAAGTACATGTACTAAAACTATTTTACTGAGATATTAGCTAAAGCTGTTGCTCATCTTTTAACGAAAGGGAAAGTACAAATGAAACCAAGTAGTGATGTTAGGCTGCAAAACCACAGCATATAGTACATGAAGAAGAAAAACAAACAAGAATAGGTAAGCATTTGTCACCCCACTCTTGAACACCTTGATACTCTTAAGGATGAGGTGCTCTATAGTTTATATCAATGGGCTCAGTCATGTGTTCAATTGTGTCTCCAAAGTTTTGCATTGAAGTGCTAATCTCCAGTATCTCAGAATGTGACCTTATTTGAAGATAGCATCTTTAAAGAGGTAATTGAGTTAATCTGAGATTATTAGGGTGAGACTTAATCCCATATGATCAGTGTCTTTATAAAAGAGGGAAATTAGGACACAGAGAGAGACATGCACAGAGGGAAGACAGTATAAAGACAGGAGAAGGCAGTCATCTACAAGCCAAGGAGAAGGACTTGGAACACATCTTTCTCTCGTAGCCCTCAGAAGGAACCAACACTGCTGACACCTTGATCTTGGACTTCTAGCCTGCACAAATGTGAGACAATAAATTTCATTTGTTTAAGCCATCCAGTATGTGATATTTTGCTGAGGCAGCCCTAGCAAAAACATACAAGCTTTCTTGTCTTCTGGCTTCCTATGTGGTTCCATCAATGGGGAACACTGGAAAGAAATTCAAGAGACAAGCAAGTGGCATCACGATCTATAACCCCTTGACCTCTGTATGGTGTCCCAGGGGCTGGCTCAGTCCCTCCTGTGAGGGTCTCAGCTCCTGGCAGATGGCTCTCCTCCAAGTACTGATGACTCCTTTCTTTCTAGTGGCCTTTAGACACAGAAGTGGTATCAGAGTAGCTATGCTGTGGCCCAGGAATACTATATTATTGCTTGTAGTTCTACCCCCAACCACATCTTTATAAAGAGTTCATTTATTCAACTTTATTCAATTTATGCTAGTTCAAATGTGTTTTTGGCTGAACACATGAGTCTCCTCCAGTCAGCATGGCAGAGAATGGGTAGATGGTTTACCGGCAGGGGAAAGCAGGCATGGAGGTGGCATGTCTCATTTTCATTGGCATTCTGTTGGCTAGGACTTTGTCATATGAACACACTTAATGGCAAAAGGAGCTGGGAAAGTTTTTCTAGCTTTGAATCCAGGAAGAAGGGAAATGAGCTAAAACAATGTGTACTAGACAAGATGAGAAATATTTCTAAAAGGGAAAATAAGATAACTGTCTATCTTTAGCAATAAAGACAAACAAGTTTATAATACTTAATAGTTAAATTTCAACTACAGAATTTATATTTCTTTTAATCTTGGCTCTGAGTGGATTATTGGACTGCTTATACAAAGAAAATAGAAATTAATGTTATACTTTTTACTTATTTATTATAACTGCTCAAAAAATGTCTACAATATCATATTACATGTTGTAAACAATTGCTTCATTTCACTGTCTTTCTATGACTTAAATTATCCCAATAGATAACTGTCTTGCCTAAAGTATGGGTACACAATGTTTAGGAATGATAAATTATTTCATCTTCACACTGTAAACCTTGAACTTCTTATCTGTTTGAGTGGTAGAAAATAATATAAAAATGCATCAGACTCTGCATTCAAAACACAGAGCAGTTTGAAAGAAATAACTTATTTTATATATAAATGTGTGTATATATATAAAAAAAGACATTGTGTGTATATATATAAACACACACACACATATATATATATATATATATATATATATATATATATATATATATAATTGGAACATTATAACCACAGCAAGCATCAAAGTTTTCTGCGTTGAAGGTATTAATAATAAAGACAAGGACTAGACATGTGTCAACCAAGGCAGGAGTGCTTTGGCTCAGATGGCAGGAAAATCAGTGAGATAGAAAAGGAAAGAGAGAGGTTCCCACATCTAAAGAGATGCCAGCTTCTGGCCGACCCCAGGCCTCTCAGACAGTTTGGCTTCAAAAACCCCATAGTTGAAGGCAGTTCTGAATTAAGGTCTCAGAATTCCCAAGGAACCAGCTGTGTGGCTGACAGGGTCTTGGTGCTCCAACCTGGTGTCAGGCCTGAGCCTCTGACCTGGGAGAGCTGATTTCAGGACATTGGACCAGCAGAGACCTCCCGACCCCGCATAATCATAATAAGAACTGAAAAGGGCTCTCCCAGAGATCTCTGTCTCAGCGCTAAGACCTAGCTCTACCCAACAGCCAGCAAGCTCCAGTGCAGGACACCCCATGCCAAACAACTAACAAGACAGGAACACAGCCCCACCCATTAGCAGAGAGGATGCCTAAAATCATACTAAGTTCACAGACACACCAAAACACACCACTGGACATGACCCAGCCTACCAGAAAGAAAAGATCCAGCCTCATCCACCAGAACACAGGCACCAATCCCCTCCACAAGGAAGCCTACACAAGACACTGAATCACCCACTGGGGGAAGACACCAAAAATAATGGGAACTACGAACCTGCAGCCTGCAAAAAGGAGACCACAAATACAGTAAATTAAACAAAATGAGAAGATGGAGAAATATGCAGCAGATGAAGGAGCAAGGTAAAAACCCACCAGACCAAAGAAGTGAAGAGGAAATAGGCAGTCTACCTGAAAAAGAATTCAGAGTAATGATAGTAAAGATGATCAAAATCTTGGAAATAGAATAGAGAAAATACATGAAGCATTTAACAAGGACCTAGAAGAACTAAAAAGCAAACAAACATTGATGAACAACACAATAAATGAAATTAAAGATACTCTAGAAGGAATCAGTAGCAGAATAACTAAGGCAGAAGAATGGATAAGTGACCTGGAAGACAAAATAGTGGAAATAACTACCTCAAAGCAGCATAAAGAAAAAAGCATGAAAAAAATTGAGGACTGTCTTAAGAGACTTCTGGGACAACATTAAAGCCACCAACATTCAAATTATACAGGATCCAGAAGAAGAAGAGAAAATGATAGGGTCTGAGAAAATATTTGAAGAGATTATAGTTGAAAACTTCCCTAGCATGGGAAAGGAAATAGTCAATCAAGTCCAGGAAGCACAGAGAGTCCCATACAGGATAAATCCAAGGAGAAACACACCAAGACACATATTAATCAAACTATCAAAATTAAATACAAAGAAAAAATATTAAAAGCAACATAGGAAAAACAACAAGTAACATACAAGGGAATCCCCAAAAGGTTAACAGCTGATCTTTCAGCAGAAACTCTGCAAGCCAGAAGGGACTGGCAGGACATATTTAAAGTGATGAAGGAGAAAAACCTACAACCAAGATTACTCTACCCAGCAAGGAAGACATTCAGATTTGATGGAGAAATTAAAACCTTTACAGACAAGCAAAACCTGAGAGAGTTCAGCACCACCAAACCAGCTTTACAACAAATGCTAAAGGAATTTCTCTAGGCAGGAAACACAAGAGAAGGAAAAGACCTACAAAAATGAACCCAAAACAATTAAGAAAATGGAAATAGGAACATACATATCGCTAATAACCTTAAATGTAAATGGACTAAATGCTCCCACCAAAAGACACAGATTGGCTGAATGGATACAAAAACAAGACCCATATATATACTGTCTACAAGAGACCCACTTCAGACCTAGAGACACATACAGACTGAAAGTGAGGGGATGCAAAAACATATTCCATGCAAATGGAAACCGAAAGAAAGCTGGAGTAGCAATTCTCATATCAGACAAAATAGACTTTAAAATAAAGGCTATTAGAAGAGACAAAGAAGGACACTACATAATGATCAATGGATCAATCCAAGAAGATATGACAATTTTAAATATTTATGCACCCAACATAGAAGCACCTCAATACATAAGGCAAGTGCTAACAGCCATAAAAGGGGAAATCAACAGTAACATAATCATAGTAGTGGACTTTAACACCCCATTTTCACCAGTGGACAGATAATCCAAAATGAAAATAAATAAGGAAACACAAGCTTTAAATGACACATTAAACAAGATGGACTTAATTGATATTTATAGGACATTCCATCCAAAAACAACAGAATACACTTTCTTCTCAAGGGCTCATGGAACATTCTCCAGAATAGATGCTATCTTGGGTCACAAATCAAGCCTTGGTAAATTTAAGAAAATTGAAATTGTATCAAGTATCTTTTCCAACCATAATGCTATGAGACTAGATATCAATTACAGGAAAAAAAACTGTAAAAAATACAAACACATGGAGGCTAAACAATGCACTACTTAATAACCAAGAGATCACTGAAGAAATCAAAGAGGAAATGAAAAAAATACCTAGAAACAAATGGTAATGAAAGCCCGGTGACCCAAAACCTATGGGGTGCAGCAAAAGCAGTTCTAAGAGGGAAGTTTATAACAATACAATCCTACCTAAAGAAACAAGAAAAATCTCAAATAAACAGCCTAACCTTACTCCTAAAGCAATTAGAGAAAGAAGAACAAAAGAAACCCAAACTTAGCAGAAGGAAAGAAATCATAAAAATCAGATTAGAAAAAAACACTTCCTAACACCATGAACAAAAATAAACTCGAAATGGATTAAAGACCGAAATGTAAGGCTAGACACCATAAAACTCTTAGAAGAAAACATAGGCAGAACACTCTATGACATAAATCACAGCAAGATCCTTTTTGACCCACCCCCTAGAGAAATGGAAATAAAAACAGAAATAAACAAATGGGACCTAATGAAACTTAAAAGCTTTTGCACAGCAAAGGAAACCATAAACAAGATGAAATGGGAGAAAATATTTGCAAATGAAGCAAGTGACAAAGATCAATCTCCAAAATATACAAGCAGCACATGCAGCTTAATATCAAAAAAACAATCAACCCAATCTGAAAATGGGCAGAAGACCTAAACAGACATTTCTCCAAAGAAGATATACAGTTTGCTAACAAACTCATGAAAGTATGCCCAATATCACTAATCATTAGAGGAATGTAAATCAAACTACAGTGAGGTATCACCTCGCACCAGTCAGAATGGCCATCATCAAAAAATCTAATAAATTCTGGAGAGGGTGTGGAGAAGAGGCAACCCTCTTGCACTGTTAGCAGGAATGTGTGGAGAAAAGGGAACCCTCTTGCACTGTTGGTGGGAATGTAAATTGATACAGCCACTATGGAGAACAGTATGGAGGGTCCTTAGAAAACTAAAAATATAACTACCATATGACCCAGCAATCCCACTACTGGGCATATACCCTAAGAAAACCACAATTCAAAAAGAGTCATGTACCACAATGTTCATGTACAATATGCAGCTCTATTTACAATAGCCAGGACATGGAAGCAACCTAACTGTCCATCAACAGATGAATGGATAAAGAAGATGTGGCACATATATACAATGGAATATTACTCAGCCATAAAAATAAACAAAATTCAGTTGTTTGTAGTGAGGTGGATGGACCTAGAGTCTGTCATACAGAGTGAAGTAAGTCAGAAAGAGAAAAACAAATACCATATGCTAACACATATATATGGAATCTTAAACAGAAAATGGTTCTGGTGAAACTAGGGGCAGGACAGGAATAAAGACGTAGATGTAGAGAATGGACTTGAGGACACAGGGAAGGGGAAGGGGAAGATGTGACAAAGTGAGAGAGTGGCATGGACATATATACACTACCAAATGTAAAACAGATAGCTAGTGGGAAGCAGCCGCATAGCGCAGGGAGATCAGCTTTGTGCTTTGTGACCACCTACTAGGGTGGGATAGGGAGGGTGGGAGGGAGATGCAAGAGGGAGGGGTTATGGGGATATAGGTATACATATAGCTGATTCACTTTGCTATACAGCAGAAACTAACACAACATTGGAAAGCAATTGTACTCCAATAAAGATGTTAAAAAAACAAAGGAAAGAAATAAGCCATTTAGCCATTTTCCAATAAATAAAGATTTTTTTTCTCTAATGAAATATGCACATTATTCATTAAACTTTTCATTAACCACTGTGAGTAGTGTTAAGAAAAACATGCCAGTGGAATAATGATTTTACTTCAATTTGTACGAAATAATGAATAATTGATTCTGCTTCTAAAACGATATTTACCGACCCAGCAAAACTTCCCTGTAACATAAACTTACGTTTCTTTCCTTTTCCCCAATGGTATATATTTATTCAACACAAAATATAGTGAATAGGAGTGAAATTTTGTCATTTAAATTAGGAAACTGAATTTTAAAGTGTAATCTGCATAGGTCAGTTAATCCCATTAGTAATTAAGGATTTTGAAAGTTATGTTTAACTCAACCTATACAAATACTCCAATAAATTTTCAATTATCTTTTAGAAACTCTTTAAAACACAAGTTAAGATAATTAACCATTTAAAAGTAGGACATTTCCTATCATATTACTTGAATATCTGAAAAATATTGGCTATTACAAAATTACTGAAATTTATCTCAGAAAAAGTTACTTACTATTATTCATATTTTCAGTGAAAACAGAGGAACCCAGAGCTAGTTTCATTTGTACTTAATATATGAATTAAACATCAGAGTTTCTGTTGGTATGTTTTTTTCCTTAAACAAGGCATTAGTCATTACTCCATGGAAATTAAGGCTGAAACTATGCAGCCAAGATTGGGAATATTTTAGGTGGGATCATCCACAGAAAGTGCAGACATTATCTCCAGCAGCATCTGGCAGCTACATACACATGCATTTATGGGGAAGCTATCATGTGCAGGTATTCTTACCACACACCCAGGATATAAAAACTCACAGTACACAAAAGACAAAAGCCTGAGTCCTTTTTTAGGAAAAAAAATGATTTCAGAAAATATTTTTGAGCAACTTTTTAAACAAGATAATATTATAGGCTAGAAATAGACAAGATCATAAAGTAGAGTTGGCTTCTTCCATCCAAATGCATGCTCCTTTTAGTAGGTAAGAAGTGATGGATGAATCCTGACAATTCAGTGACAACTACTGAGCCAGCCAAATGCATGGTTCTTTAGAGGCACAATTTATCTATGGAACAAAAGCTAGCAAAGCATAAATACACATTTTAACAGGTGACCATTTATTACCCATGTTCTTTAATTTACCCTGATATCTGCCTTGATTTAGATGCTGATTTGTGCTTTCCCCTGTAAGAAAGACACTGATGTAAGTGAAAGTTGGAAATTCTGACTACTTGAATTTTCCTGCTACTTAATAGACAGCTTGACTCACAGCTTGTCTTTCTGGCTTGCCTCATTTTCCTCTCAACTTGCCAAGAAGTGAACTCTGTATCCTGTGCTAATATAAACATAACTGAAAACAAACTGAAAGTGGATAGTTCATAACTTTAACATTACATATAAGAATACGGAGATTAAAGAAAGGTCTTGCCAAAATAGATAAAACAAGGTTATGCCAGTCATGATTCTGCAAAACCTCTCTGTTAAATATTTAAGTGTAAATGTAAAAATAAAGATTAGGGTTGTCTTATTAAGAGAAACTTGCAATATTGAAGACAACTGTTGAATGATGAATTTTACTTCTCGTTAAAAACCTGAAAATCTATGATTCAATTTGGTGCATTTTGAAATGCTAAATACATGATACACTGAATTTAAATCTTTAAAATTTCTAATTTTTTTTTTTTTTAAGTAGACCACCACAGTATAATTAACTTACCAAATCAATGTCAGAAAAGTTAAATGTTGGGAGTCACTTACATGGTGGAAGGTGAAGTCACTTTTGAAAAACGTTTAGAATCATCATCATTATTATTTCTGAAAATTGACAAAAACCAGCTCCTTTCACAAATATTTTGGATTCCTTTCACAAGTTGAAAATGATTTATTTCTTTAAATATTATTTCTATAGTTGCTTCTAATAATGGAAAGTGATTTTGTTGAAAGGAGTTCCAAAGCATAACTAATGCTTTGCTTTAATGTGAATTGTCATTGTATATTCATTGGAATGAATTCAGAATCAAAAGCCAAATCTTTACAGTTGACCTTCCAAATCCATGGCTGTGAAACCTGCGGATACAGAGGGCTGGCTATACAATGCCATTTACTGTAAGGGACTTGAGCATCCATGGATTTTGGTATGGGGTGGGGCCCGGGAACCAACCCCTTTGGACACTGAGGGACAACTGTACTTGCTTTCTTTAGTTGTGTATTATCAGTTTTAAAGTATGTAAAATTTTTCTGTTGTCTTCAAACTTTATTGAAAAGGATCATCAAATATCTTTTTCTAGTACGGTCTTTTTTATAACCAGAAGAAATTAAAGATAGCAGGCTTCAAGTGAAATCAATATAACAATAGCAAAGTTAAGTTTTAAAGTAGTATTCTAACTGAGCAGTGAGGCACACAGCCGAAAGGGTCTCCACAGTTCATTTCCTAGAGCCCACACGGCGTGATATGGTAAGTATATCATTTATGTTGTACACATGAATCTGTCCCCACGTTGGCTTTCCTTAAAGTTGTAAGTTACCTGCTACTTTGGGTCACTCTCTAAGTTACCTTGCAGGTAGCTTTAATTGTTAAAGCCTCACTGATCACCACATGCCATTAGGAGTGAATATATTAGGGCTGCATCCATAGATTCAGTAGCAGAAAAATTCTAGGAACCATTGAAATGTTAATTCCTCGATAATCCTGTCTGACAAGTTTATTTCTGTGGTAACTAATTATCATGCTCCTGTGAAGAAACACTACACTAATGATTTGCCCAAATTTATGCTAAAAAAGGTTTTGTTTTCTTTTAGAAAAAGATTAAACTTCTGCAAGATTTTTTTTAAATGATGTTTGGAACAGTGTGAGGATATTGTATAAAATGTTTCTTTTGAAGAATTTACCAAATTAGAACAAATTAGGGATAGCAGTTCTCTAATTGTCAAAAACAATGTGTGTCCTAGAAAACCCGAAGAGTTAAGCATAGCTGGAGACATGTGTTGTAACACTGGAAGCCATGGCAGGGTAAGTGGCTGAGAAGGGAAGCAGGGAGATTATGAGAGAATACCAAAGTCAGAAGGAAAGGACTTGAAAGAAAGAG